>NC_080834.1:19158714-19459860 GCF_030435755.1 Ochotona princeps | reverse complement strand
TTTGGGGAGTAAAACAACAATGGAAGGTGTGTGTGTGTGTGTGTGTGTGTGTGTGTGTGTGTGTGTGTGTGTTCTTCCTTCTGTACATAAGCCTATCAAATAAAAATAATAAATAAAAATTAAAAAAGAAAAAACATGAGGGCATGGATTAACAATGGTCCATATCAGAGTACCATGGTTTGGTTTCTGGCTTGGCCTCCTAAAGCCAGTTTCCCATGTAGGCAGACCTTGGAGACAATGCTGATGGTTCATGTAATGGCTTTCTGCCACCCATATAACAGATTTTGATTAAGTTTCTGTTTCCAAGCTTTTCACCCGCAATAATCCTCACCATGGTGGGCATTCAAGAAGTGAACTCTTTCTCTAAGGGTAGGGGGGTGGAGGGGTCTCTGTGTCTGTCTGCATAACTCCCCGACTACACTGCTGAAACAAGAGATACAGTGTGAATCCATGAAGTAGAATGTGAGCCTTTTTCGTGCCAGTCATATATATTTTTTTTAAGGAAAATGAGTCACCTGTCTCACTTTCTGGACTTGGCTGATTTAAGGTGAATTGAAAGTCCCTGGGTTTCCCGTATGCTTTTAAGATTTTAAACATGAATTGGCATGCTATGGCCAGGAATCCAAATCTGGCCTGCTGATAGCTTTGTAAGAAAAATTTTAATGGAGAAACATCATGGCATTCATTTACATCAATTACTGCTCAGTTCTGTTATTTTCGCATAAAAGGAGCTATGGCTATTTATTTGTCTTTCCAACAATCAGGAAAGAGGAAGCATTCTATGAATTGAATGAAACTCCCATTCTATGAATTTAATGAAACTCCCAAATTCAAAGACTTAACCCTCAAATGCTTATTTGTATTTGAATGTTTTACGGAATGGAAAGACACACACAGACAGAGATCTTCCATCTGTTGGATTACTACTCAAAATACTGCTTTAGCCAGAGCTGAACTCATCCAAAACCAGGATCCAGGAGCTTCCTTGAGGTCTCCCACATGGGTACAGGGGCCCAAGAATTAGAGCCATCCTCCACTGCCTTTCCAAGCCATAAACAGAGAGCTGAATCAGAAGTGGAGCAGCTGGGACTAGAACCGGTACCCAGCTGGAATACCGGCTCTGTAGGCAGACATTAACGTGCTATGGTGTTATATAGGTTCCAAAACTTAATCACGTTACAACGCGTAGAACGGGGTCTTTGGGAAGTGGCTAGATTGAATTATATTGCTAAAGTAGCACCCCCATGACTGAATATTGGGTCTTTGCAGCGTAGACTGCCAGATACCCCAGCTCCTCGCCTTGCAATGTCCTGCTACCGCTTGGTACTCTGCCAATAGGAATGAGAAGCAAATTGAGTTGCATCATCTTGGACTCAAAACCTCTAAAACTCTTTCCTTACTGATTAGTATGGTTTAGGCATTTTGTTGTGGATACAAAAATCTTACCAATTGCCAAATTCCAAACAGACCGGTCTTAGCAGGCATGAGGAGTCCCCAGTGCGCCTCTCTCTCTCCTACGCACCCGGTAGACACCTTTGTCCATTTAAGACTTACATACAGGCTGTAACTCCAATGCTGAAAACTAAGCCTTTACTTTTCAAACAGCTCCAAGACACTCAAACTCTCCTGTGATGCAAGCAAGTCCCAAGATAGAGGCAGAGCACGCGTTCCCACATGACACAGTGACTGGACGAGAAACCAATGCTGGATAGCATTGACAGAGATGGAGAGCGTGCCTAAGGAGACATCACAGGAGCAAAATGACATGTATGTGCGAAAATATTTATTTCACACTTAGAAAGAAAAAAATCACATTTGCATCCAAAAGCTTTACTGGACTTGGACACCAACTGCTCAGACACGTGGCAAGGTTGCTATGCAGCTATTTAACTGACAATTCAGGGCAATGTGGTCGCTATGTCTCCCAGAGGGAAACTTTGTCCAGCACAGGCAATGGAGATTGTGGTCAAACACTACCTCCAACTTAGGAAAATAGTGGAAGCCACCCAACTCATGTTTATGAAGCAAAGCTTTCTGAACAGGAAACAGACAGCCCCCACTCAGAAAGGTGGCTATTACCTGGAATACTCTTTCTGGAAGGAGAAATTCCATAGCGTGCTGCTGGTGGATTGGTAAATCAGCATTGCTGACTCAAGCATTCCTCCCCCTACAAGATTTAGACTGTTTTCTGCTTGACTCTTTGAGCAGCTGGAGGGTGTCAATGACTTCACTGTGACCGAGGTGCTCAAGCACTTCTCCCAGGATGGGCCTGTGGTTGGTTGTGCTTCAACAGGCTTGAAATGAACTGCCTTGCTCCTTCTGTTGTTCTTTTGTAGGTTTCTTAGTATGCATGTACCTCAAAAGGAGGCTCTCCAACTAGAACACCCAGACTCCAGAGCTCCACCTCCTGTCATGCTTACAGCCTTCAGTCACCTAGTCGGGGCAGGTAGCTCAGTGGCCCCTCACGCTAGTCCTCCTGGAGGAGACAGCATTAACTGACCACTTAAAGTCCTCAGTCTTCAACTCTCTGACTGATCCAAGAAGCAGGTTGTCCAGTTGTGCTGTCTGTAAACAGCACTCTTTAATGACAAGGAGGCAGTTTATTTGCCAGTTTAGTAATGTAAGTAGCAGTTCTCTTTGTTCATCAAAATTTAAGTTTCAGAAGCTCTCCATAGATGGTTCTAAGCGGCACATACATCATGATCAGGTGAATTTTCTGATAGCATTTTTGCCCAGCGTTTGGTATCAAGATAATGTTAACTTCAATTAAATGAGCAAGTGTTCTTTGTCATTTTAGAACACTTCATGAAAAATCAGAGTTGATTATTCTTTAAATATTTCATAGTAACTACGGCTTAAACAAAATTTGGTTCCCAAAACACACACAGGCATTAAATTCTAAAGTCATGGGTGAGTAGGGTTAGGAGGCTGGCAGTTTTGGTCCAATGTTGTCATTTAGGAAATAAGCCTTACAGAGGACATTAGGACTGTGCCCTTAACATGTGGTTCTTACAAGAGAGCTGGTTATAAAAGCCAAACTGGTGACAGCTACCTCCACTGCTTCCCTCTCTCTGTGCTTCCTGGCATGTGATGTGAGCATTTTTCTGCACACATTCTACCATTCCAGCTGGCCAGACCAATGGGGCTTCCTTGATCATGAGCTGTGAACTGAAAACCACAGCCAGAATAATCCACTTTGCTCATGAATACCTTGTGTTAAGTACTATTTGCAGCCATGAAAAGTTGACAAATATAAAAAATTGGTACCAAGGAGCAGGGATATTAGTTTGACTAAAAATGTGAATGAAATTTTGGAATTGGTCAATTGGCAAATATTGGAAAAGTGTCAAAGATCAGGCTATCAAATGCTGTGAAAACATTATAGTTGATTTCGATGAAAGCTCAAAAAAGGAGAAACAAATGGGACAGAGCGGAAGATCTTAGAGACTAGCTAAGCAATCATGGCCGGAAGAGTGATAAAAATGTAGTCAAGAAAAGAAATGCTGATGAGTTTAGTTGAAGACGAGAATTATACTGACAATCGGACGAGGGGACACCCTTGTTAGGCATGGCAAAGAGCCTGGCTATATGGTGTTCATGTCCTGAGGCTTTGCGGAAGGACAAATTTAGTGATGCTGGACTAGTTTGCTTGGTGGAGCCTATTTTGAGGCAGCAAAGCTTTCAGGCTACAACATGGTTGTATCTGCTATTATACGTCTTAGTGAAAGTCAAGAACAGAGCAGAAAGATTTGCAAAATTGCAGCCTCGAAAGAGAAGAGAGGAAGGGAGGAGAATGTGATAAAAGCAGGAGATGAGCACAGAAAAAGGGAGTCCTTCAATAACTGGCAAAATAATGAGGATGAAAAGACTGAAGGCATTCGGAGATCTTTGAGGCCACCCTTAGATACAGGATGGGAGTGTGTTAACTGTTAGGGTAGATGGCCACTCCTAGATCTTCTTTGTTATTTTGGCAACTACCTATTACTCCATCGTCTGGATTACTATTGTTCATTCTTACCTCTGTTTTCTGGACATGGATGGTAATTTATTTGTCAATATATTTGTTTTCTGTCACTGTGTGACAGGTTACCACAAATATAGCAACTATAAACAAAACAAAATTGCTATCTGAGATTCTGTGATTCAGGAGAAATTGGCACAGGTTAGCTGTATCCTTTACTTGGCATCCAACCAAGATGAAATTAAGACAGCTGCTGAGTCTGTGGTCTCATTTAAATGTAGAGTCCTCTTCTAACTCAATGGTCAACGGCAGGATACAGTGCCTTGTGGCCGTAAAATGAAGTCCTCATTTCTTGATAGCTGTCAACTGGCACCAACTCCAAGAGATCCCCTCTGATTCTTACCATAGGACCTTGCCAGAGGTTTTCTCAAAATGACAGATTGCAGGGTTGGGGTTATGGCACAGCAGATTAACCACAACTTGCAATGGGAGCATCCCATAAATATGGTGCTATCCTCTCTGATGGGCTGCCGCTCCCCCGTGAGCATGAGAACTTGGGCTGGGGCTGAACCTGGCTGGATAGGCAGTGGTACCAGTCAGCATAAGGGTGAGTTGGATAGTGGGATCAGTTGGGCTGAGCTAAACTGCAGCACTCTGGTGTGCACAAAAGCCGAATGGCATGTGGGACAGACTGGGCCAGTCTGCTGTTCTTACCAGCAAACACAGGAACCAGGGTTGGGGGCAAGTCTGATGGGGGTTATTGGTGGTAGCTACAACTGGGCTGCAGTTCCTATTGGTATATGTGAGTACTGAGTGTGTGGTGGGCAGGGTTGAGTTGGACTGCAGCATCCATTGGTTTCTGCAAGAGATGGGGCTGGAAACAGAATCAACCCAGCAACTGGATGCACAGGCTAACATGGGTGATGGACTGAGTCGGACCCTGGACTGGCTAGCACACACAAGAGTCAGGGGTGGGATCCCCTCAGATGAAGTGTCTTTGGAGACCTCCCCCAAATGAACTGCTGTACTCAGAACTCAAACCTTAGGGAGAATCACAGGATCTGTAGTCTGACCACAGAGTGTATGTGTCAAAGCTGGGCCTGCTCAGTTGCTAAGACAGGGCAGTGGGTGTCATTCCCAAGTGTACATGGAGGATTTAGCAGTACGTTGGGGCCTGCAGAGGACAGCTGGTGCCATAGAGAGGATGGAGGGCAGAACAAATTGGACAACTTTCCCAGCCAAGTTTGACTGCAAATGTCTGAGCAAGTGGAGATTCTAGGGTGAATTGTGTCAGCCAATGGACCTTGGAGGGATTTCCTCATCCTTGAAACAACAAAATCAATGTTTCAGAACTTTGGAAACGACTTGAGCAGAGACCTCAGAGCATGTTCCACATTGGGGACCCTAGGATGACGCTGGGTGGCCATTCCCCTTCCCCAGGTACTGATAATGGTGGGGATACTAGGTGTGGCTTCTCCCCTGCTCTCTCCCCTTGTCCCAGATACAGGAAGAAGAAAAAGAAATTTGGAAAGAATGGTTTCATCCACTTTCTCCTATCCCTTGACACTTCCCACCCTAATCAGAGATCCACATGGGCATGTATCCTTCTCAACTATGTAAACATCATGAAAAATAAAATTGAAAAAAAGGCGGGGTGCCAGTTCAAGTTGTTATGGTCTTAGGCAGCTAGTTCGGGGTCAGGAGTTTGGAAATCAAATTTTCCCTATCTGAGTAATTCTTTCATTCCGCCTATGAGTCAAATGGCATTCACCTATCATCACCTGGAAGCTGAGCGGGGTGGCATAGTGCTGTTGTGTAACTACTCCCATCTCAAGTCCCCATAAAAGCCCATGATGGGCAGGGGCTCACTCTCTGGGTCACGTGCTTCCGTCGCAGTCCTGATCTGACCCTAGGTCTGCTGAATACCCAATTGCTCTCTTGCTTCCCTTACACAGAACCCATGGACAGAGGTAGCCCTTGAACATGGCCCACATATGTCTGTAATCCCCATCCTCTGTTCACTGCTTGGGAGAGTCAGCAAAGGTGCAAATGCTAAGATGTTTTGTATTTCTGATCTGTGTACTTTTAAGAGTTCCAGGAGAGAAGTCTAGAAGTAATGGAATGTGGACAGGGATGACAGGTGAATGTTTACAGTTCTGTAAATGTTTTCAGGTTGTTTACTGCATGCCTGTTAGGAAAATTTTTATTACTGGGGAACTTGGAACATAGATCTTCAGTTTAACAGATGGGTTTCACAGCAATGACTGTTCCTCTCAGGGTTTAGATTCACACTGGATTGCCACTGTGACTTTTCATTTGCTACTTTCTGTTATCACCAGATGAATGGTTGCCTAATACCTGCAGCTAATAACTAGGAAGGTGCAACCCCAAACATGCTGGTGGTTCCTGTAACAATGCTCACTGCCATCACCAAGAGGACTCCTTAGTAAATCCTACACGTGTGTCTGGCATAATCTGTCTCACACCCCACAACAAAGTCAAGGCTCTCCAACCTTCAATTCATCTTCCTACTAATGTGCCTAGGGAGACGACATAAATGGTCCATGTACTTTGCCTCCTGCCTCCCCGTGTGGGAAACCAAGATGGAGTTCCTATGTTCTGGCTTTGGCCCCATCTCCACACTTGGCTATTGAATCTCTCTCAATCTCAATCAATCAATCAATCTCTCTCTCTCTCTCTCTCTCTCTCTCCATAACTTTCAAAGAAATAAATCTTTTTTCCAAGAAAACTGCAGCTTACTTCTTCAAAGCCATTAAGGCTTAGTCTTTTCAGGGTTCAATAATCAATCAGGCAAACCCAGTGTAATTTTGCTTTTAATTAATTCAGTCAATTAATTGGGAACCTTGAGCACATCAAAGGAATTCTCTTACCTTTGGGGCATCATGTAACCTAATCCTCAGAGTAGCATCTTGTCAAAATTACAGATTCTGCTCAGATCCAAAAGGAGATGTTTACATAAATCATACACCAGAGAACAAGAATCATCCCATCTTGGGATTCTTTCTACTTTGTTTGGCACATTAAATAATGTCACAATGAAGAGTTCTGTGTGTGTTATTTTGTACTTTGACTAATGCCTCTTAGAAATGGTTCCTCAAAGAAAATTATGCATGTGTAATTTTGCTATATATGAGACTTGGCAAAGTTCCTTCTACTGGGATTGCAAAATTTTGCATTCCTGTTGGCAATGTAAGCTAGGGCCTCCTTTCCAGTAGTTTGCCCAGCACACTAGACTGCCAAACTCCAGAAGCTTGTCAATATCATTAGTAATAAATGGCTCCACCTTGTAGTTTAAATTTGTGCTTTTTTTATTTTGAGAGAGATACGGTTTTTTGTTTAAAAATATCTAATGGAGGCAAACATTCAGCTTAGGAGTTAAACAGCAGTTAGGATGCCCAATGTCACATACTGGAGTACGTCAGTTCTATATCTAGCTTCAACTCCTGATGTCAGCTCTCTGCGAATGCAGAACCTAGGAGGCAGTGTGATGACTTAGCAGTTAGACTCATGCCAGCATGTGGTAGACCTGGACAGAGCTCCTGGCTTCCAGCTCAGCCACTGTGGACACTGGGGATGAACCAATACAAGGAAGCCTGTCTCTGCTCTCTTCTCTGTCTCGAACATGAATAAACCTAATTTTGAAAGATTGACTCAGTGAGTTTTGTTTTCTTTGACTTCAGATGTCAGAGAACAAGAAATGAGGTTGACATGGGCCAGGGGTGGTGAGCCACTAACTTCCAGAGGTTCATGAAATCCATACTCACAGGCTGCATTCCAAAATTCATATCCTGATTCCTAGTCCCTAGTTCAATATCACTGTATTTGCAGAGAGATGGAGAAAAGAGAGGAGAGAAACTCAAAGATCAATAGCCGAGACCAGGGTGTCCCCTACACCCATCATCTGTGGATGAGTCCTGGAAGGCCTGGGACATGGTAAACAACCAGCTTTTGTGAATGATATTCATGTTCTGCTGTTTTTCATCAAGATTTTTCTGTGCTATTACAACTGATCTAGGAAGCAAGAATGCTATGCGTCATGATGCTAAGTTTAATGTTTTCTGTTGTCTTCATCAAACCTCAATTGAAGACAAATTCACACAGTTAACTAATCCTACTTCTAAATGCTTCTCCCGAACCTTTCATGAGAAATTCCATGCTTGCATCTATTAAAAGCCATGGACAATTAGCCTCAATTGTTCCCACCTTCAGGGCCCCCATCCGTGAGCTTTTCTTTTGATTTTTTTTATTTTACCTTCGCTGCATTTTTCTTTTTGCTTTTTTTTTCTTTTCTTTTTTTCTTTTTTTGAAAACTACTTCTGATTTACACACTTTTGTTTGTCCATACTCCTAATTCTTTTTTGGTCACCAGATAGAAATCTGAGCAGTCAGAACTATAAACTCCTACTATTATCGCATCCTTTCCAATACCAGATTAAACCAGATTATTTAGGCTCGGTGCTATAGTAACAAAGCTAGCATCCTTACAAAAAGAGATCAAGACATACACACACACCACACATATACACCACACACACACATACACACACCACATATACATGTAGTACACACACCACATACACATATAGTACACACACCACATACACATATAGTACACACACCACATACATGCATACTGCACACACATACTGCATACACACATACACCACACACACATATTCCACACATACACATATTCTTCATACACATACCACATATACACATCAGGCACACACACACACTGCATACTCCTTCATTTTGGATTTCTAGTCTATATAACTCTGAGACAGTGATATCTTTTTGTCAAGAACTCTGAGACAATCAATTTCTCTCTTTTTGTTAAGACTGATTGATTAGTTTGAAAGGTACAGTGACCGAATATAAAAGGTAGGGGAACCACAAACCCAGATGCTTGTCTCCAGAGCCCCTAAATGCAGCAGCCCAGTACCATGAATTTGAATAAGAAAACAGGATTGGTGGAGAATCTATTACGGTGGTTGCAGCTGAGCATCTGGACCCAGCACTCACTGCCTTTAGCAGCGTGGGGGAACAATGGGCTTCCCCAACGTGGCGTCTTGGGTACAGTCTTGCCAATGACTGACAGCCACATCGCTCATTAACTCTGCTGGCTTCACCAGCCCTCCCAGAAACTCTGAGAGGAATTCCATTTTTCTCTCAATAAAATCATTTTCTGCCTCATCAACTTTGTCTGGTACACTTTCTTTTTGTTCTTGTGGAAGTTAATAGCAGCTTCCTGAAAAATAAATCAAGATTGTTCAAATGAAATGTAAATTAACCTGATGACTGCTCACAAATGAGAAGTCTGAAGATATGTGGAGTGAGTAAGAAGGTAAAGCTGTAGTGATCTTTGACATAACATATTGTCAGCTTTAATATCCAATTTATACTCACCTCTTGCTTCTAATATGTGCTCAATCACAAAAGTATGCATTATCATAACCTTTAACACAGAATCCTTACCACCCTCTTGATCTTTAGGTGAAAAGTGCTTACGTCTAACAATTTCATAGTCTAGGTAAAACCAAAGTGCTTCTTCAAGGTTTTGGTAATCCTACAACAACTAGAAATGTCTGACCCTTTGACCTCTGAACTTCGGCATCTCTGTATGCTGTTCTGACCCAAAAATCCCCAACCCCATTCTGACCCAATCCCCAACCTGCAGATGAAAGATACCTCTCTCCGTCTCTCTCTCTTTCCAAATAAATGAATAATCCTATGTTTAAAAATAGACTTGAAAGACTCTTTAGGAGGTTTCCCACACAGGAATCACATCAAGCAAGAGTCTGAGCATTAATCAAATTTGATGTTCTACCATTTGTCTGAGTCTAAACTTTTCCTACTAAACAAAGTAGTTACGGTCATTCTGTAAAGCTTAGGGGCACAACAGAACTGAAATATCTATTGCCTACTTTTATTCAATAGTAACAATTGCATTTTTGTTTTGTTTATGTCTTCCACGGGGAGCTAGATGGGAGCTGAGCCAATGCCTGCCCGTTCCACAGCCACCCAGTAAGATTAAAGCAAGTTCAGTAACCACATTGTTAAGGGGAACTTTGCCACCCTGGACCAACAGGACATTCACCTGCCATATCCCATCCAATATGCACGACATGGTCACTGTCATTTTTTTAAAGCAGCAAGTTTGTGAAAGTCCTGCAGAAAGACTGATTCTTAATGCCAGGTAGAAATGGGAGGTGTGACAGACAAGTCACCAATTCTCATATTTAGGAGGAGCAGAGTAGCAACAAAAACTCTGTCAATGACACATTTGTCAAAGCTTGAATCCCAACAAAGACAGTTCTCCTTAGGAGGAGATTTGAGTTTTTTCTACATTTTCCCTGCAGTAAGCACTTATAACCATAGTCATTCAACTGGCTGGAGTAGAATACTGTTCTGTTAAACAACCCCCATAATCCTCTTTTGCCCTCATTTCAGTGCAGGTATCTCCAGAAGAGGAAAAAACATGGATGCTATATTGATTGCCAGAGAAGCAACTGCAAACACAGATTTCTATACTCTGCAAAAAGCTTTTAAAACAATTGTACTAAAAAATAAAAAAAAAACAATTGTACCATTTTACTAGAAATCTGTACAGCACTATCTCCTTAGCTTTTCCTTTTTCCGATTATAGAAGTCCATCTCTAAACAGCACCAAAATGTCACAAACTTGGTCATCTCCAGCAGTAATTTAATCAAAGTGTTTGTGACTGCTAATAGTACCAATAATTGTCATTACTAGAAACTTCGATCAAAAGATTATCTCAGATATGCAACCAAAAACATGACCAGGTTTATCAAGCAATAAATGAGCCATGGCCATACCAAAATTGCTCTAAGAACAGGTTTACTTTCTCTTTCTTCCCAAAAAGAAAAGATTCCATGTGATATCTAACAACCTGTTATAAGCATTTCCTTTAAAAAATTATTTTTATTGGAGAGGCAGACTTATAGGGAGAAGGAGAGACAGAGAAAGACCTTTAGGCTGCAGGTTCACTCCCCAAGTAGCCGCAATGGCTGGAGCTGAGCTGGTCTAGAGTCAGAAGCCAAGGGCTTCTTCTATAGGGGTGCAGAATCCCAAAGCCTTGGGCCATCCTCTACTATTTTCCCAGACCACAAGCATGGAGATGGAAGTGGAGCAGCCATGACACCAACCAGCGTCCATGTGGGATCCATCCTGACAGTTCAAAGGCGAAGATTTAACCACTGAACCATCACTCTGGGCCCATAACTTTCTATTGGGAAAGCCAAAATGTCATAGAATGGGGAAGAACTTGCTTTTGAGTCCCACTTACTTTTTAAAATTCATTTTGTTTTTATTGGAAAGTCAGATATACAGAGAGGAGAGACAGAAGATCTTCTTCTGTTTGATGGTTCACTCCCCAAGTGGCCACAATGGCCAGAGCTGAGCTGATCTGAAATCAGGAGCCCAGAGCCTCTTCCGGGACTCCCACATGGGTGCAGGGTCTCAAGGCTTTGGGTCATCCCTGACTGCTTTCCCAGGCCACAAGCAGGGAGCTGGATGGGAAGCAGGGCTTCTGGGATAGAACTGGCTTCCATATGTGATCTTGGCATGTGCAAGGCAAGGACTTTAGCCTCTAGGCTACCATGCCAGGCCTGGCTCCCATTTCTTGTCAAAATCTCTTGAAAAGAGGGCATGGTATTAATTTAACACTTTCCAAACTAAGCACAGTTTCTTTCAGAATTTTATTTTGGGGTTGGGGCGGGTTTATGCTAACAACATACCCCAATCAAAAACAGTGAGTCACCCTGACATGTAACCAAGCAGTCAAGCCAAGCATGGAAGCAAACATTATGGGAGCCTGCTCATACTCATGGAATCTAGGTTTTTCTTTTAGCAAGTTTTGCTTGGTTAAGAAATAAGTATTATTTTCAATCTGTCAACATCCTTTATAGTCTCCAAAACAGGTTGATGAAATGGGAAATCTTTGAGAGATTTAGCACACACAGTACACAGAACCAGGAGTTGGCTGCAATAAAACACATCGTTAGTTGTGTGAAAAAAACTAGTATGTCAGCGTCATGATCAACCATGAAACATCAGGAAAAAATGTCAGTGACTTCACAGATAATCATAATTAAGAAAGACACTACTTCAACTGTTCTCTTGCTCCAAGCTACTTCCAGCTTGATCATTTCAAGAGCACATGATCTCATCAAGATCTAAACATAAGTGCTCCTTTCCTTTCAGCTGCGATCAGCACTCTAACAGATGTCAACTCAAGGAGTAAAATCCAAGAATGCAAAGTTCTACCAATTTCAAATCAATTGTTTCTCGCAGGAAATATCCATGCCCACCACAGGGTTTCAGAATCATCAAACATGAAGCATTTCCTTGGTTGTGTTTGGGATTTGGGGTTCCATTGGCAAGGACTCAGGCACACAGGAAAGATACCAGCTTTTGTGTTACTGACAAAAAGGGAAATCAATAAGACATGTATTTCATTATTTTACCCATATGCCAGTCTCAGTTTTAAAAGTAGACCTCTTTTATTCATTTGAGGCTGCTATTATGGGCACATTTTCCTACTGAATTTCCTATTATGGACGGGGACTGAAGCTCCCAATTCTCATGCTTGTAACATGGCTCAGGTGAGCATGTTCACTTTCACCTTGGGTATTGCCACCTTCATCCATTCCCTGTAAAAAGGAAAGTCTGACCAACAGACTAGTGATTGGCCTGTTCTTTACTAGTATGTGAGTTTTTCTTGTCTCAAAAGGATTACACTGAGGCCAGCATTGTAGCATAGTCACTTGAGCAGCTGTGAGCTAAGCTGGCATCTCATTTGGATGATTCAAGTCCCAGCTGCTCCACTTTCAAACTAGCTGCCTGCTAATGTGCCTAGAGGGAAAAAAACAGCAGAAGATGGCCCAAACGCTTATGTTCCTGCACCTGTGGGGGGGATCCTGCATGAAGCTTCTGACTTCTGACTTCAGCTTGGCTCAGCTTCAGCCATGGAAGCCATTTGGGAAGTACACCATCTCCGCCAGCACCCTGCCTTTTGAATAAACAAATAATGAAATGAATAGATCATTTTGTTTCCAAGATGATTGAATAGGGAAAACATATGCTGATTTAGACCAGGGGAAGCTTGTGATAAAGAAGCAAAGGAAATGCTTTCCCAGGGCAGCGTTGAAGAGACATTTACAATGAAAGTTCCACAGAGGGTAGAGAGGCACCATGTAGAACTGTACAAAGTGTTGCACAGCAGTGAGTGGAGACAAGAGCAAGATGGGAGCAGGCTGCCTCAGGCAGAATCACTGCTAACATTGTCTGGCACAGAAGCTCATGGACCACACTGATACTGAGTTTGATGTAGTGCTAGAGCTGGGGGCAGAAAGCCAGAGGCCACCAGGAGGGGCAAAAACATTTCTGTCCTACCATCACCTAACAGGGGTGCTAGGACCAGTTAGGAGATAGCAGAGCATTTCAAAATTTGGAAAGGTTGCAGATGGCTGTAACACGCACCTTCATCAGGACAACGCGCATGACCTGGTGATTTTAATGAAGGGACACATCCAAAGTCACAAACTTTGAGTCTGCACTAGTAATCTGGCACGAGGCTAGGCACTCATCTAGGAATGAGAGGTGTGCACACCCCCACCCTACAACAGCACGACAGGTTCTGGGGAATGAGCTGCCAAGCTGGAGAACTCATAGGTAATCAGTGTTGGGAACACCTCTGCTCCAACTTGCAGATCTCAGTGGATCCTCAGCACCCTGTGCTTCTGGGAGCTGTAAGTGCACAAATGGTGTAACTTTGTGTCTGCAGGAGAATGTATGGAAAGCAGCAGGATCTCTGGGAATTCAATGTGTTTGAAATCAGAAGCCAAGATTTTTCCATTCCCTGAATGTGGATCACTGCAGGACCCTGTGCTCACAAAGAAAACCATGCAGATATTTGGTGTGGCTCAGGTGCAAGAGTAGGTGGAGGTTGTAGCAACTTTGGTCTAATTCAGAGCATTGCTCTCCTTGAAACACAAAAGTTGAGGAAGTGATTACACCCTTAGTCAAAAATCACTCCCTAATCCATACTTTTAAAAAAAAAATGGAGATCCACCATGCCATGGGTGTCATCCTGGACTCTCTTCCAACACTTGAGCACTGAATCTGTTGGTCCCATCCAGCATACACCTCTGGTTATACACTGACAGACAGCACAGTCACTCCATCAAGTCACAGAGGCACAATTCAAAGATAAAAGCATCAGAGGAGAAAACCAACAAGTACTTCCACAAATGCCTAAAAATAAAGGCAGAAATATAAGGAAAAAAACAAGAAAAACGTTATCATTCCCCAAAAGGAACACAGCAGCTCTCTAATACAAGAATGTGAATATAAAGAGATTTATGAAATGCCTGAAAATGAATGGGAAAAAAATTATCACAATGTTACCCAAAAGCACACAGAAGCAAATGGTTGAGATAGAGCAATTAACACATGACATGGATGAATAATTCTGCCAAGGATTGACATACTGAAGAGAAATCAAACTGAAATATTAGAAATGGAGAACTCAATAAGCCAAAAAAAATACAATGAAAAGCCACAACAACAGATTTAGTGAGGCAGAAAGAATATCTGAGACAGAAGACCAGCTCTTGCAAATATCTCAGTCAGACAAAGAAAAAAACAGACAGACTAGAAAAACTGAACGTAGTGTTTGTAATTTAGAGAACACTCTCAGGCAACCAAACATATGCACAAAAGGGGTTCCTGAAGTTGTGAAAACAGATAATTGATTAGAAGGCCTATTAAGCAAAATAATAGCAGAAGTTTTTCCTAATGTAGAGAAAGAAACATCAGAGCTTGGGAAGCACACAGAACTCTTAACAGGCATGATGGTAGAAAATCTCCTAGTAAAATTAGAAAATAAATCCAAAGCAAACAACATGAACATTTATGGAAAACGGCTAATACTAAGCCATTGCCTTTCAATAATAACTGTGAATGTAAATGGCCTACATTCTGTAATCAAAACAGACTGGATGAATGTATTAAAAAAAAAGACCTATTTATTTGTGATCCACAAGAAATCCATCTGAATAACACACTAAAAGTCAAATACAAACAGACTAAAAGTCAAAGACTTAAAAATATAATCCGTGTCAAGGAAAAAGGAAAGAGGGCAGGTATAAATATTCTAATCTCAGACGAAATGGATGTTAACACAAACACAATTTAAAAAGACAGAGAAGAGCATCACATAATGGTTAAGGGATCAATTAAGCAAGATAATTTTAGTACAATAAATGTATATATTCACCAAGCACCAAGACATATGACTACTAAAAGCAAACGGTAATGGATCTAAAAGGAGACACAAACTTCAATATGGAAACACATGGCGACTGAACAACATGCTATTAAATGAGCAGTGTGTCAGAAGAAATTGAAAAGGAAACTTTAAAAACTCATGGAAATAAAAGATGAGAGGACAGCATACCAAAACTTGTGGAATACAGCAAAAGAACTGCCAAGAGGGAAGTTCATAGCGATCAGGTCTACATATAGAAGTTCACAAGGCATCAAATAGACAATCTAGCCATGCATCTGAGGGACCTAGAAGAACAAACCCTAAGTGATTACGAATAAGAAATAACTAAAATTATGGAAGAAATAGACGAAATTGAAATAAATCTACACCAAAGATCTGTAAATTGAAGAGCTGGATTTTTTTTAAAAAAATTAACAGGATTCATATATCATTGGCTCAACTAACCAACAAAAAAATGAGCAAAAAGACCCAAATCAATAAAATCTGAGATGAGAAAAATTATAACAGAAACCGCAGAAATACAAAGAATCATTAGAAATTACTACAGACAAGTATATGCAAAAAAAAAAAACGAAACTGGTAAATCTGGAAGAAATGTGTAGATTTCTGGAAAAATACAATCTACGTACACAGAGTCATGGATCCTAAGAGCTTTCGGCCCTATGGACAGAATCTGGCTGGACGTCAGCATCAACCATAAACAGGCAACTGCTGAGGCAGTCTTGTTTTGATGTGAATCAGCAGCCTGTCGTGGGTCTGCTACACAGCCTGAAGATTGCACAAGACCCAGAGTCCACGAGAACCAGGTGTGACTGTCCTGAGGCCTGCCTGAGTCGCTGACGAACTGCTTCTACTGGCCATCCCTGAACTAAATTCAGTGCCTGGTCAAGTTTTGTAGTCACAGGTGCTCTTATACCCCTGAGAGCATCCCCGGGGGCTGACTGAGCAGTAATGAGCAGTGAGCCCATTTGGCAGCACATTAGCCATAAAACAATGAGCTGGCATTCCACTGACTCTGCAGCATCACCTACATTTTTCTAGAGGTACAAGAAGCTAAGTTAGGAACCAAGGCAGAAGAGAGACCTGAAGGGTAAGGTCAAAGTGTAAGGGAAAACAGTAATCAACGCTAGGGCACCTGAGGTTATCTCTTTTTTCCCCCCATGCCTATGTTTTGATTGTGCTTGTTAAAGTAAAAAAGCAGGTAGCTGCACCTGTAAGGAACTTAAGTTTTTTTCTCTCATAAGCTCAAAAATTCCTCAAAGATCAGCAATGTGCTCTGTGAAAGAGCAGCTGAATCATCTGCTGGGTTGGCAGAGTCTGGTTTTCCCCAGGAGAAGTTTAAACCCCTTCGCTGATGCTCCCCCACTGCCATGTTCATGACACCTGGCTCATCTCACAGATGAAAATGCACAGGTCCTAAGATCCCCTCTGTGTGTGCAGGATTGAACAAGCTGAGCTGCTTCCCAGGCTTCTGAGGTTGCGCTTGCACAGTCCCTTCACTTTAGGGTTTCGCCTATGAGATACCTACTCCTCTGTTAGCCACAAGCTCTTTCTAGTTCTACAGTTGCCATCCCCCAGTCACAGGACTTGGGACACACTCAAGCAGCAAGACCACAAACTCACAATTCTCCAGCTGTCAGTTTCCAAAGACAAATATACCTCTTGCCTGTTTCTGGCTTTAGATGCTTTCTTGCTTTTTAAAGTAGCTTTTTACAAGTATTTGGTCTGTGTTTTAGCAGTATTACCTATGAGAGGCCTCCTACAATCCATTCACTTCAGTGCGACTACTCCATTCTCAAAGCTGGAAAGTAGGCTGTTTTAGGCCTTTCCAGTACACCAAATACAAAGGCATGATGAGATAAGTAGGTGAAAAACAAGATTGCCTCACCCCCAAATAGCTGAAGAAGGAAACATCTTCAAGACAAAAACAACAAACCTGTCTTGAATTCATAACAAAATCTCTTCTGGCATATGCTGCTGAATTGTAATCCTGACACATTCTTTTCTCTCTGTTTTACCAAAGACCCATTTTGATGGCTGGGTACTGGGTACCGTTCACCTCCAGCTAGGATGAGAGTCTATGGGGAAACCATCACCCTGCCTAACAGCAGATAAATAAATAAATAAATAAATAATCTACAAGCTACATGCATAAAAGCACTTTTTAAAGTAAACTCCTTTTTAAAAAGTAAATTCCTGTTAATATTAAGTCTCAGGTATTGGAACACATCAAAGATGATTCTACACTTGCTGGGTCTGAGACAAAGACACAGTAGGTAGAACTCTACACTCACCACCGAGTGTCCTCGTCACCTCCCAACACGCTCAGCTCTACAGGGCACGGTCCACCAGCCAACGTGGATGCTGCACACGGTGGGCTTCCATTTCTGCAGAGGGACCCTGATTCAGGAAACTCTCAAAGGTAGAATGGAGTTGCTAGCAAACCCAACCTTTGTCCCGGAGGCAGACACTATCTGACCAGAGAACTCTGCTCTCCCGCTGACAGCCAACACCTGCCCTGATTCAGGGCTGTCTGCCATACAAGCACTCTTTCTTACAAAAAAAATTGAGAGTCAGTGCTGCTCCAAATCATGCTGAAGCACAGAAGCTTGGACAGAGCGCCTCCCAACAGTCAGCTTTCTGGAACACCACGGGGAAGCAGAAGGAAGGATAACCTGTGTGAAATAGGCTTTTCCTCCCCTGGAAACTGCCCTTTTACTGAATGAGCAGCTGCCAATCAATTAATCAGACTAATCAGCTCTGGGATGGCAGGTAGGGGGCCAAATCAGACCATTGCTTGCAGCTGAATTATCACATAGCGTGCCATCTTTTATAAACATTAAAAAACAGTAAAGGAAAGGGGGCAATTTTAAACACAAAAAGAAAAAAAAGAAAAAAAAACCCTCCTGGACGCAAATGAGATTCATTTGGAGAGAAACTCATTTGAAAAGGAATTACAACCGACACATAACTTTCGAATCTCTCTAACAATTCGTCCTGAGAAGCGGGTTTCTTGAAACTCCTGAGACAAAGGTGGCTTTGAAGATCTGCTGTCAGAACTTTTGTGTCAGCTGAACACATAAACTTGCCAAATACATATTTCTTCATCAATTAACCAAAAATGAGGGAGCGAAGCAATGTCCAAGCACCAAGTTCTGTGCGAGGTACAGGTTTAAGCCAATAAGGTAGTAAGGAAATGCTCTGAGAAAACATTGGGAAAATCTGAGTGAAAAGGATCCATTCGGCCAGCACAGCAAGCCGCCTGGGGAAGGCCTTGAGTCAGGAAACTTCTGGGAGCTGGGTGAGTCCTGTGCGACTGTATCCCAGTGTGGAACCCGAGGTGGATCTTAAATGTGAATCAGCATGCACTCTGCAATACTTGCATTATTTCTAAAGAATGTGTCTGTTTCTATTAACGAGATACAACTGAGCCTGACCACTGGCAGCACGTGTGACTGTCATGTTTCTGGGGGATTTAGAACGGCTCTGGCTGTGCTCACACATCATCTGTCTTTTGCACGGCCTACTTGCTCTTCCTCCCTTACGAAGGCAGTGTGGGGGTAGGCAGCACCCCCTCCTCTGCAGATTCCTAAGGCTGCAGGAAGTGGGTGATGGTGTCAACCAGCAGAGCTCACTCGATCTGCTCCTTCTATCATGGCTGCTATTGTGGAGTGGACTTGACAAACGTCTCCATCCACCTCCCCCAAACTGGTACAATCTCCTTAATACGCTGAGTTCTTCTCTGCCCTGGAGACTTGGAGGAGTAGGAACAAGGCTGCCCTTGCATTTTTCCACTATAGTGAGCCAAGATCAGCTTGCCGGGCAGTGCAAGCTCGTTCAAGAACTTTGCAGAAATAACCACCACATGGGAAGGGAAATGTTACCAGAGTAGACAGCTTCTTCAAGGTCCTGTATTCCAAATATCTTCCTTCCCAAGGAAAGAATTCCCACTCCCGGGATTTTTCTACTATCTCCCCTCACAGTATCCCAGTACAGGGCTTCCAGTTCCTTAGTATCTTCCATCTCAGTCAGACAGACAGGATGATGACTCTACCCTTCAAATAAGTAAACAAATGTAAAAAAAAAAAATAAAAGTAAGTAGTGTACCTCCAAATATAGAAGAGGAGAACGAGTTCTGTTCTACCCCTGCAGGCAAATGAGCATCTGTCTTCCCACTCAGGCTCTCTTGGGAACAGCCTTACCCATGAGAGGAGCAGACCTTCTGGTTCCTTAGCAATTGACCTGTAACCCAGCATTGCCCACTGACCTAGCAGCTCTGAGATATACAGTGCACATCCCATACTTTACTTGTTAAAAAAGTAATCGGCCATCTGAGGCTGATCATGCGAGACTCTGGCCCCTGCAGACCAGTGCCATCTTGCACTCTGCCTCACTGTGGAGAACAGCGGATGCTGCAGCAGTCAGGGGATGCTACTCAGACTCGACCATCTGCGCCTGAATCAGGCCCAGGGCTCTTTTAAAGGCAAGCTGGGTAAACGGAGCAGATTTGTTTAAAATGCTTTGTTGGGATCCAAGCTTCCTCCTTACCACCTGCTCCACTCTGGAGTGCCCCCCTGCTCCATGCACATGACCTCCTGTTAAAAGGTGGTCAGGATCGCACCCGATTCCCCCCTCATGCTCTTAATTGACTGGGATGATATTCTACCAGCTTTAACTTCAGACCAGAAATGGTCTCCCCAAGAAACTGTTCAACCCATCTGGACAATAAGTAGCTGGACTCTATGCTTGGTATATGTTTGCAAAGAAAGAATCTTGATTGAATTTGAACTGTAATACTGCAACAAGGTGGAGGAATCCACCAGGGGGAAGGGTGTAGGGAGGGGTGGGGGGATTCCCAGAGCCTATGAAACTGTCACATAATGCAAAATAATTAATAAAAAAAATGCTTTGTTGTTCTGCAAGACCAATGACTAGTGGGGTAGTGCCGAAGAGAGAAACAGGGGATAGGTCTCTCGACAGCGTACCAGAGACCTCTGAATCGGTAAATTAGAAGTCACACATTTGAAAGAAATAGATCAATAATTGCTATAGTAAAAGCTATTAGAGAAACTATTCCCCAGAGAGAACATTTTTAACGGCTTCTCGTGCTTATGCATGGATGGATGCATTTATGCAACAGAAATAAAAGAAAAATTATCTCAGGGGTCATGTCCTTAGGCAAAAATACAACCCCCCCTCCCCCCCAAACAAGTGAGAGGTGGTTGTGAGTAAATAAGGAGACCGCTGTTATGGGTCTTAGCACACAGATATGTTAGACTTTCTGTAGCAGTGACTAAACTTCAAATTAAACTTCTGTGGGTCTTTTTTTACGTAACTTCCCACAGATAAAGAGCCAATAGATAACAAAATTAATTTAGAACATGTAACAGAAGATTTAAAAATGAGGTTTTATTTAGTACTTAAACCAACAAGGCTTTGAATTTAAATAAAATAGAGCATGTGTTAAAGTCAGAATCAAGTCAAATTGTCCTTCATCTCTTGGAAGTGGACGGCTGAGCCTAGAGGGAGACTGTTTCTTCTACTCTGCAAAATATACATTAAGGGTTAGAATTTACATCTTTCCTTATGGTTGAATGTCATGCATGGAATGGTTTTAACATTTGATAATAATTGTGTAGATACAGTAGAGTTTAAACTTGATTGCCATCTAATCATAGGTTGTGGTTAGGACTTGTTTGTTTGTTTGTTTGTTTGTTTTTTTAACATACTGGTTACTCAAAACCATGTCAATTCCATAATATTGCAAATTGCTGTTGATGTTATATTGGGACTCTTAATTGACTGTGTTGATATTCTACCAGCTCTGACTTCGGACCAGAAATGGTCTCCCCAAGAAACTGTTCAACCCATCTGGACAACAAGTAGCTGGACTCCATGCTTAGTATATGTTTGCAAGGAAAGAATCTTGATTGAATTTGAACTGTAATGCTGCATCAAGGTGGAGGAATCCACCAGGGGGGAGGGGAGGGGGGAGGGGAGGGGGAGGGAGGGGGGGATTCCCAGAGCCTATGAAACTGTCACATAATGCTAAATATTAATAAAAAAAAATTTGATTGCCATCATGAAAATCTTAGCACAAATTTCAGAATAACCCCAAAATTGTGTACAAGTGAATGGAAATGAGGAAAAGAACCCACTTGGTCTGATAAATTAACTTTACAAAATCACCTACTATCACTGAGCTTATCTTTAAATTGAAAAAAAAAAAACAGGGAATAAAACAGGTCTAAAACTCTCTGCTATAATGTTTAGAATCTAAAAACTAACAAAAAACACAAAATTTTTCAGGGATACCTTTTACTATACATTGACTATCACCATATGTTCTGCAATCACATAGTCACACACACACTCAATGAGACTAATTTTTCTGTGGCCTAAAAGTTGGAAAATAATTATAAATCTTGAAATTACAGTTGATGAATCTGTAGTCTAGCAAATTCTAACATGACAATGTCAAACTCAGCTCCCAATATCACACTCATAGTTTATCAGTATGCAGCTTCATAGTCCTCACTTGTTCTCCTGGGATCTCGTCTACGAAAAGAGAACATACCAACCTTGTACATTGCTGTGGAAATAATCTGATTCAAGCATGAAGATCGGGGCTGGCACACTCAGTTGGTGTTCCATCAATTATATCTGCTGGTCTTTGGTGACTTGGAACCGGATCGTCTCCGTTTCACTTGCATATGCAGTCTTCTTTCCCATGATTGGCGTTTTTACAAGAGTTAATACTTGAAACAGCACTTCCGACACCACCTGAGAAGCCGGCATCCCATATGGAATGTTTGTGTTTGAGTCCTGGCTCCGCTCCCAGTTCCAGCCTCCTGCTAATGTGTCCCATGGCAGCTGCAAAGATGGCTGAAATAATTGGGTTCCTGCCACACATGAGAGAGAACCAGAATGGTGTCTGAATTCCCTGCTTCAGCTGGCCCAAGACCCAGCTATTTCAGGGATTTGAGAAATGAACTAAAGGATGGAAGATCTCCCTGTTTGACTCTCTGCCTTTCAAATTAACAAAAATAAATACATACAAAGATAAAAACATACAAACTACGTAAAGAGGGCGTGATTGTGGTTTATCTGGGAAAGCCTCTCACTAGGATTCTGGAATCTCATTTGGAGACTTGAGGCCCAGCTGTGCCACTTCTGAGCCAAGCCTGAGCTCTGCCCCGACCCCTGCCCCGACCCCTGCCCCTCGTGCTCCTGGCTTTGAACCGGCCCAGCCCTGGCCACTGTGACCATTAGGGCAGTGAGTCAGAAGATGGACGCTTCCCTCCCCTGTCTCTCCCTCTTTCTAATTTAGTCTTCCTTTTTTTTTTTTTTCAATGTTTTGACTGCTTGCTCTACGCTTCCATTTACATCTTTCCAACTTTCATTGAAATGCAGCATGCATACTAAGAAATGCATGTAAGGGTATAAGTAAATTAGCTTTTGTTCCTAGCAATGTTCATAATCCATAACCAAGTAAAGAACAAAGCCTTACCCGAAGCCCAAGATTCCAACTGTCCTTGTCACTTATATAATTCAGCTAAGCACTATTTATAACAAAATCCCAACAGTCATACAGAATCATATAGAGTTAAATAGCTGGATGTTAATCCTTCATGCTTAATCTAAAATATTTTCTGTCATCTTTCAGTTGCCTCTTCACCTTGTTAACTTCTTCTCTTTATGCAGAAGCATCTTAGCTTCTAGTAATTTGATGGTTTTCAGTCTTAATTTTAGATTACTGACCCACTGTGAGTTGATTTTTGTATTGTAAATAAGGCAGAGGGGAATCATGTCTCAAAATGTCTGCATGTGGAAATCCAATTTTCTCAGCATAGTCTGTTGAGAAAACTGTCCTTTCTCCAGGGAATAATTTGAACTTGTTTGTCAAAAATCAGTTGGCTACAAATTAAATGAATTTATTTCTGTGCTTTCTATTTTATTTAATTGATCTACATGTCTACTTCTATTTTTGTGTCATTTCCAGGCTTTTTATTATTATTATAACAGCCCTGTACTAGGTTTTGAGATCTAATATTGTAATACCTTCATCTCTGTTCTTATTTTTTAAGGTTTATTTATTTCTTTGAAAGTCAGAGTTACATACACACAAACACACACACATAGAGAGGGAGAGAGAAAAAGAGACAGAGATTCCATCTGGTGTTCAGTCCCCAAGCAGCCACAATGGCTGGGTCCAGCACAGGTCAGATCTCCCAGCTGGGAATAGCCCAAGTATTTGGAATATCGCCTGCTTTCCCAGGCTCATTAGCAGGGACGTGGATCGGAAGTGGATTTGCCAGGTCTCAAACCAGCACATGTATGGGACATACATGTGGCTTTTCCTGCTACACTATAACAGCAGCCCCAACTCTGCTCTCACTGAGCGAGATTAATCTGGCTACTCAGAAATTGTGTATTTTCATGTGATTCTAGGATTGTTTTTTCTAAGTCTTTGGGGAAAAAATGACCTTGTTATTTTGATTGGGACTGCACTTAATCTAAATTGCTTTGGGTATCATGGACATTTTTGTGATATTAATTCTTGCATTCCAGGAGCATGGAAGGTTATTCCTTTTTTCTGTATAGTCTGCTTCTATGGTAAACATTTATTTGCTTGTATTGGAAAGACAGATTCACAGAGAGAAGGAAAGACAAAGAGATCTTTCATTCTCTGGTTCACTCCCCAAATGGCCACAATGGCCAGAACTAAACTGATCTGAAGCCAGGAGCTTCTTCTCAGTCCCCGATGTGGGCACAGAGTCCCAAGGCTTTGGTCCATCTTCTACTGCTTTTCCAGGCCACAAACAGGGAAAGAAAGTGGTGCAGTCAGTATGTGAACCAGCACCCATATTGGATGCCGGCACTTGCAGGTAGAGGATAAACCAATTGAACCATCATACTGGCTTTGGCAGGGTGGAGGGGTGATTTAATTTTTATTGTAATCTGTTTCACATCCTTGGTTAAATTTACCCCCAGGGTATTAAAAACACTGTTGTTATTGTGAATGTTACTGATAAATTGAACCAGAGCGTTATTGGTGTTTGAAAATGCTATTTTTGTGTGTTGACTTTGTGTCCTAAAACTTTGCCAAGTTCTCTTAGCAGTCGCAATAGTCTCTCAGTGGGCTATTTTTATTTCCCCATATTAAGAAACAAGTCATCTGCAAACAGACATAATAGGACTTCCTTCTTTCCAATCTGTATCCCTCTGATTTCTTGTTCTTTTGAAATGACTCTGGATAAAACTTGCAGAATGTGCTGCACTGTAGTGCTAAGAGTGAGCATCCTGTGTGGTTCTGGATTTTCCCATTCAACATAAGATTGGCTGCGAATCTGTCATAAATTACCTTGATTCTGTTGCTGTGTGTTCCTTCTACACCCAATTTTAAGGTGTTTATCATTAGAAGATATTGTATTTATCACATGCTTTCTCTGTGTCTGTTAAGATAACTGTGTTTTAAATAGAGAAACATTAGCCAGGTTGAAGCAGAGAGGGCACATTCCAGGAAATAGGAGAGGACAGACCAACAGCAGAGGGAAACTGACAGGCACAAAAAAGCATTGGAGACAACAATGTGATGCTGCAGTGACCAGACACCCCGATCTGAAGTGCACAGGCAGCTAGAACTGTACCAGCAACCAAGGGGGCACAGGGAGTTCACCGAGAGCGCAGCAGGTGAACCCAGACAAAGAACTGCCAGTCCTGCTGATTTATTTGATTTAACCAGGATCAGAGATAGAGCAGCAGATTCCAAACAAATGGTGCAGGAACAGGGTGGATTTCACAGACCAAGCCTCAAGTAGAGCCAAGTTGGGTGCCATTATGCATAGGAAGGCAAACACTGTGGGTCACGGCTGCTCATGTACTAAGCTGGGAGTGAACTCATTTCTGGCTCAGTGAATTGCAACAACATGGCATCCTTCATGTTCTACCAAGAGTAGATCCGGTAGCCCCCAGACCTAACGACTAGCAGATCAAGAACTCCACAAGTGGTATATCAGGTGCCATTTTGCACAGCGTGGCAAAGGCTCTGAGACTGCAGGGACAACAATTTGCTGAGCATGCACTAAGCTGGGAGCAAACTCACTAAACTCAGTGCATTGCACTTCTCCCTTATCGAAAACAATACTGACTTTGGCATCTTATGAGTCAAAATAGGTCCAGGTGGCCCTCAGACCTAACAGTCAACAGGTTCTGGCAAGATCAGCATCACCAGCAATATAGCGATTCAGGACACCTGGTATCACCCTAATCCTGGGAACTGCTTGAACTGGGAGTGGGAAAACGGTTGTAGAGACAATAGTGCAGTCTCAGCAAGGTATCACAGGAGGTGGAGAGTGCTGAGCCAGGAACTGGATCTACAGAGACCAAGGTGGACATCTAACACAAAAGCCCAGATCTGAAACTCACTGGATGTAGTGGCACAAGTGACTGCAAACAAAGAGTCATGTATGTACCATAATAAGTGAAATTAAATTGCAGACCTGTGGGTGACACAGTTTGGAAACTTGCCCTAAGGAGAAGAATCTGCTAACCAGAAGTACAATGACCAAGAGCAAGAGACAAAGGCATGATGAATATTACTGAAGCATCCCTTGCAAGGGAGCAAAAGCCTTTGCCAGCCTCAGAGTTAACTGAGGAATACATTGAAAAAACTGGGGATACAGAATTCAGAAAACTCATTATAACGCTTCTTATTGACAACAAGAAGTGCATAATATAGGAGTTCAAGGAATTTGAGGAGTATGTTTCAAAAGAACAGTCATATTGTACTTGAAAAAGAAAATTAATTGACTTGGAAGGCAGAGAGACTGAAAAGACAGAAAGACAGAAGTATCTCTTCCATCTACTGGTTCAATCCCTGAACCTCCACAACAGCTGAGCCTGAAGCAGGCCCAAGCCAGGGTCTGACATTTTACCTAAGTGTCCTTCTTGTGAGAAGAAGGGACCCAGGAAGTTACAGTATCATCTACTGTGTCCCAGGGTGCACATGAGCAGGAAGCTTAGTGGGAAGTGGAGGAGTCTAGCCTGGATGTGGGGACTTAATTGCTGTGCCAAAAGTCTGTTCCTGAAATAAGCTCACATTTTGCAACACCCAGACTTGAAGGACACAGTTCAAGGCTTCACAGACAGCTTCCACAGCCTCATTACTTCCTGGGCTTTCTGGACTATAAACTCTGAAGGATACAAGTAAAACCTAATTATAACTCCGGTTGTCAGCCTTCCGACCTTGCAAGCAGTCTGCAGTGGAGTGTGGATAGGGGCCTTTGTGTGAAGGACCTGACCTCCCAGCACAACAGCAAGCCTTGTTGCTAGGATTTTATCTGAGATTTCAAGGCAGAAACATGACAATCAGTGTTGTAAGTGTATTGTTTATTTTTACCCATGACAATTATTACTTCAGCTGCAAAATATCATTGAAAAGAGAATTTCAGAGATCCTGCCAGAAAAATTTAAAAATGACATCGCTCGATCAAAATCCTATTGATGAGCTTTCCCTACATAGGTGAGCTTTGAGACAGCGGTCAAAACGTAGGGGCCAAACTCTGAGGCTTGGAAAGAAGTTTCTTTGAGTGGGTTTTTATTTGGAAAGGATTGGGGACTCAAAGGAGTTGTGTGTGTGTGTGTGTGTGTGATATTTTCTTTCCAAGTCTTTGGAAAAGTGACCCGTATATGATTTTTTAATAGAGGAGGGTACACAAAATGTTTGCTGTAAAAAGAAAGCACTGTACACATCTCTCTGTGCCCCCAAGCAATCCAGTTTCCCTCCCCAGAGGTCACCCCTACAACTGATGCACACCACAGCAAGCATGAAACGGACTACCCTGCACCTGGTGCGCCCTTGCTGGCTCACTCTCCCTTTTACTTGGTCTCTCAAATATCACAGCAAATCAATAGTTGTTTCATTTGCCCTAACAGCTACAGTTATTGTCCCAAAGTCAGAGTTACTCTTGGTAAGACTTTTCTCAATACAAAGAATACTGTGTTTCCACAATGCTGTAATGTGTCCAGCCTTACCTCCGGCCTTGTAACTTCAGCTCTGTTGAGAAACCGGAAGGCAGGGTCCATGCCCTCTACACAGTATCAAATGCAGAACAGATTTAATCCGAGTTTTCAATGGCACCATTTTACTGGAGAAACTCAGTTTGACCATTTATAATTAAGAAAAAAAGGAAAGAAAATTAAATTTAGGATTGTAGCTTTCCTGCCCATCTTCCTTTTGTGGTTCCTTCACTCCTAAATTTTATGAAAGAAAAAGATACTAATTTTCTTCTAAAAAAAAAAACAACAAAATGAACATTTGTATGGAAAGCTAAACTTTGATGACTGATTCTAACTGAAAATACTTAAATAAAAGGTTTGTGGGGTGAACGGTTGGTGGAGGGTTACGCTGGTGCCTGGGACACCTGCACCCCATTTCAGAGCACCGAGTGCAGGTCTTGGACCCCCCACTTCTGCGCCAGCTTCCTGCTAATGCCAGCCTCAGGTGACATCATGTGCTACTCAACAACTAGGTCCCTGCAACCGACGACTCCTGGTACAAGCCTGCTCAGCCTTAGCCACTGACGTAATAAATACAAGATTTCTCTCTGTCTTTGATTTTCAAATACAATTTTAAAACAAACCGGGCACAAGTACTGAGGTGCCACAAGCTAATTCTCTTCCCTGTGGTGCTGGCATACCATCTGGGCTCCAGTGCGTGTCCTGGATGCTCCACTTCTGCTCCAACTCCCTGCTTATGGTCTGAGAAGGTAGCAGAGGATACCCAAGTCTTTGGGACCCTGCTTCCACATACAGGACTCGGGGGAAGCTTCTGGATTCCAGCTTTGGATCAGCTCAGCTCTGGTGGGTGCGACCGTTTGGAAAGTCAACCAGCACGTGGAAGAACTTCACTTCAACTCTCTTCTCTCTGTAAAATTTGCCTTTCAAGTAAAAATAAATGGATTTTTTAATTAAAGTTTTTATTTTAGCAGTCCACGCTCCATTCCTGATACTTTTTTTTTACAATTACTTTATTTCATTCTTTTTCATCTGGCTAGAAAAGAATAAAAGCAACTTAAAGATTCAGGGGTTTTATAAAAATTGAGTAACAGATTTTTCTATTTGTCTTAAAACTTACAGATTTTTAAAGTTACTTTTAAAAAAATATGTATTTATTTTTATTGGAAAGGCAGATTTACAGAGAAGAGACGAGACGGAGAGAAAGATCTTCCATCTGCTGATTCACCCCCCAAATGGCTGCAACAGCCACACCTGAGCCCATCTGAAACCAGGAGCCAGGACCTCGTTCTGGGTCTGCCACAGATTCAACATCCTAAGGCCTTGAGCCATCCTCGACTGCTTTCCCAGACCACAGGCAGGGAGCTGGATGGGAAGTGGAGCAGCCAGTATACAATCCAGAACCCATCTGGGATCCTGGATCATGCAAGGCGATGACTTTAGCCACTGGGCTACTGCACAGGGCCCTAAAAGTTGCTTTTGAATATTATAAAAGCCTTACTGCAAATGAATGCAATGTGTAGCCTATTGCATGATTATAATTTGTAGGCTATTACATAATTATTTTTCCAGGTTTTTGTTTTGTTTTGTTTTTTTAAGTGCACAAATATGCACTTATTCAGGTAAGTTAATTCATTAAAAGGTGTAGAATCTACTGTCTTGATTCTTCAGTCAAAAAATTCACAATTTCTTATTTTGTGGTATTTATCATATTTTTATCTCACAAGTATGTGTGAATTGTGGAATCTTTGAAAAGAAAGACAAAAGGCTGGCATTTGGGACAGAGCTCAAGCCATCACTTGGGACACCCACATCCTGTACCATAGCCCCTGGCTTTGGGTCTCACCTCTCACGCTCATGCGCGTCCTGGGACCCTGCCACCCATGTGGAAGACCTGGATCGAGTTGTAAGCTCCTGGGTTCCACCCGACCCTGACCTGGTGTTTGCGTCGGCAGAAAGATATCTGTGTATGCGTGTCTCTGTGTGTGAAACGGACAAATGAAAACAGATACGAAGGCTGAATTTAGAAGCTCTGCCAGCGCCAGTACTTCTTCTGCAAGTCCACTTGGCTCTCAGACCTCTTGCTGTGCCTGTCATCTGTCTGCTTTAGTAAGCTCAGACTCACACCACAGACCCTAATAGCCAACTGCTGTTCCCTGCTTCTTTCATGGTAAACATTTCTACACCAGTAATTCTACATTACAGCTGACAATATGAGGAGTCTTCAAAGAGCTCATGGGAAATTCACACTATAAAAACCTGCACGTGTCTTTTATAAAAAATGATTGTGCTGAAAAAATGAACTCATAGTAACTTGCTATAATTTGAATCAAGATTTAGTTTGAGAACTAAATCCCAAAAGAGGGAAACACACATTTGAAAACAGCCCCTATCAGAACAACAATGAATTCTGCTGAAACAGAGGCAAGGACAAACAGCTGACTCACAGAAAACAGCAGGTGGAAGAAAGATGAAATCACTGATGCTTATTGACACAGTGTCTCAAAGAAATTGCGTGTTCACAAGCAACTCCCATTTTAAGAAGCAATGAGATGGTGGCAACAGCAAAGGGCACAGGACAGTTAACCCACATCTCTCCATGGGGAAAAACTCATCTTGTTCCTACCGTCCCTGAAGAAAATGATCAACCAGCACCAAAAACAGCAGGCAACGCCATGGACATCTCAGTTGGTTTAGAGAAAACGATTCTAACTAAGCAGTGTAAGTGCAGTGAACATGTTGCTCACGAATGCTAATAGACATCTGAAGTAAGAGAGATCGCGCTCCAATGCATTCCTTCAAAGGGATGGGAAGAAAAGCAGAGTGTTACCACTACAATCCTGACACAAACACACACTCAGAGTGGTGGATATGTCAAGAAGGGCAAGTGATTTGGTCAGAGTAAGACAGACCAGTCAGGGGCAAATGGCATGGCAGTAGAGTTGGGGGGTAATGAGCCATTTCCTTGGTGTCTTTCTGGAGGGGCAAAGAAAAGTAACATCTGCTTCCTAGGAGAGTGTTTTCAGAAAGTTTAAGCAAGTTTTACCATAAAGCCCCCACCAGGAAAGCTTCCCCAGACAGTCCTTCCTCGCCACAACACTGCTGCCCACTTCTCTCATCTTGAAGAGTAATTCTGCCACAGCATCCATGGGAAGCCACCGGGCAGCCACCTGCCAGTTCATGGGCAGTCACAGGGCAGCCACCTGCCAGCCTTTGGGCAGTCATAGGGCAGCCACCTGCCAGCCTTTGGGCAGTCACAGGGCAGCCACCTGCCAGCCCTTGGTTGGCTCATTCTAACTTTTGTTTTTCAAACTTAGAAAAGTAGAAATGGAAGAGCAGGACAGCAGAATAAGGTGAGGCTGTGTTAGAATAGAGAAGGATTAGCAGACCAGAAATAGAGCGGGTGCAATCCTGGCATATGGAAGTGGGCAAGTGACAGTAGAGGGACAAACAGAAGCAGTGGAGACCCAAGTGGCACTGCAGTGACCAGACTCTCCGGTGGCAAATGGAGATCCACTGGTGGTCAGGTGGAAAGCGGAGATCGCTGGGAACACAGATGAGTCAAGCCAGAATTAGGAGTCCCACTGGTCTTTTTAACCTGAGAGGAAGCAGGCAGTGGATCCCCTCAGACAGGTGTAGAAACGAGGTGGATTTCGTGACCCACATCGCACCAATGTCGCATCGGACACTATATTGACTTCTGCGGGGAAACCCCGTGGATGGCGGAAACAGTGAGCTGCACAAGCACTGATGGGAGAACTCACTTCCCGCAAAACGTATTTCACTGGGCCCACCAGGAAAATAATACCCACTTGGCATGCCATGTGTTCCATCCAAAATAGCTCTAGGTTGCCCCCAGACCTAACTGTTGGCAAATTGTGGTAAGAAGGGGGCAAGGGGAGGAATCCACACAGTGGACATTGTTGACAGCTCTGTGATCTAGTTTAAAGCCACAGCTGGTGTCTCCCTAATCCCAAGTGCCGCCGGACCCATGAGCAGGAGAAAGGCTGAGTGGACGGTGGTGCAGCCATTGATACAGATCAGACAGCAAAGTGGTGACCCTGCTACAGGAGCACAACACAGCATCCCAGGACTGAAACTCACACAAGTGAGAAAGACAGAACCGGACACTACACAGGACCAGTACATTCAATCTGCAGAGTGAGGATGACACAGCTTCCAAGTTGGCCCAAGGCAGAAGAATTTGCTATTCTGAGTTGCAGTGGGCAAGGGCAAACAAAGAGGCGGATGAGGTAACCAATGCCTCCCCCACAAAGGAGCAAAAACTATTTCAACTTCATAATTAGCTGATGAAGACGTTGAGAAACTGTACGATAAAGAATTTTTTAATTGTTATAAAGCTCCTTAAAAACAGCAAGAATCGGGTACAGGAGATGCAGGAATTTAAAGAAAATGTTATACAGGAGATAACAGCATTGAAACAACCAAACGAATTGTTAGAAATGAAGAAAACAATACAGAAAATTTAAATACAATGGGATGTTTCAATAATAGAGTGAATGAGGCAGAATAGTTTCAGAGCCGGAAGCTACAATATGCAAAATGTGTAACAATGAGAAATATGGAAAAGAAGCTCGGCAAAGCTAAGAAAACCATATAAAAAACCATATAAAAATTCAGTGACACAATCAAAAGGCTAAACAAAAGGGTCACGGGAGTTCCTGAAGTCGCGGAAGGAGAAGTTAGGTTGCAAGACGTCCTCAATGAAATAACAGATGAGAACTTCCCTAATAAGCAGAAAGAAAGGTGATTCCAATTACGGGCAAGTAGAAACGGGACTTATCCGTGGCATGCAAGAATGGTTTAACACACACAAATCAATAAATGTAACATACCACATCAACAACATGAAGAATAAAAAACTCAATCAATACAGAGAAGGCCTTTGATAAAATCCAACCCCACTTCATGCTAAAAATCCTAAGCCAGATAGGCAAAGAAGGAGCATTCTATGCCGTCATACCGAACAGTGAAAGACAGGAAGCTCTTCCACTAAGATCTGGAACCCTAATGATATTGACCTACATTTGAAATCTACTACCAACGCCTGCCGGAGTGGATGTGAGGGAAAGGATACCCTCTCCACTGTTGGTGAGAAGGCAGGCTAATGCAGAGAGTGCTAAGACAACTGAAAATGGATCCACTGTATGACTCAGTTATCTCACTCCCGGGAATGTTGGACCTGAAACTTACTGGAGGACTACACTGCTCTAACAATATGGGAGGAAGGGAACAATAAGAAGTGGTAAGGGAAGAACTTGTATAATGCTTTCATAGTTTAAATATTAAGTGGAAAATGTTGACACAACACCATTACATCAGATGCTAAATTGGAAACGGATTTCTGGATATTCCCTGGACTATATAGAATAAAGTGCTTTACGCATGATGTCAATGTGTCATTCCTAACATTGTCCACCAGAGGACACTATTGGCTCCCACATTCTGGCTTTCCCTACATTGCTGATTTTCAGTAGAATTAAAAATTACTTGTAAAGAGTAAGCTAATTCATTACGTATGTAGCACATTATTATATGAAAATGATATTGTCATAAATTGTCTATTTAACTGATTTCAATGCATGAAGATACACAAATGATTTCAGTTATTATCAGCACTTCAAGTGAAAAGTATGCCTTTATTAGCATTCATTATTCCATCAATTTACTTAAATTATCATTTCTTCTAGAATAGTATTTACAGCGCTATTTATAAATGAGATTTTATAAACCATTAGCACAAACTGAAACAAAAAAGCAAATGATTTCTAATAAAACTGTTTTTCAAAAGGCACCCACCTAAGTCTTGATCCCAAGTCTCATCCCATTGGCTCCTGGGTTGCTCTCTCCACTCAGAAAAGATTTGCTGGTGTCCTGCATTGCAACGAATTCTCCAGGGTACTGAGAATGCAGAGCTGAGGAGAAAGTAGCAACGACAACGTGGTAACCCAGGCGCTCACGTGTGGACAAGGAGACCACCATGGCTGGAGAGCCGTGAGCCACGGGAGGGGAACAGAGACAGGCCGAAGCATGAACGGCGTGACAATTCTGAGCAAGACTGAGACAAGCTGAGGATGAAGCAAAGACAAGCCCTGATGTGTAGACATGAAAGGAATCGTGGTGATGAGGATGTGCAAACTGGACTCTGAGCAGGTGTAAGCTGCTGCCCTCAGCCAGGTGAGAAGCCACGGTCTGTTCGACAGTGACCACAGCAGGAAGCGCGTGGGGACAAGGCCACGTGAGCTGCAGAGAAGGGACTGAACCGGCAGCAGGCTAGTGGTGAATGCTGAGCAGCGATAGCCACGTGGAAAATATGTTTGGGAGATACCAGTCTAGACATGAATTGAGACTTTAACGACAGCAAGTGTCAGAAATGAAGAACAACAGATCTGAAAACCCAGCCCTGGAGTTAAAACTAGCAAGGCATTTCAGAAAGGGAGTCGAGAGAGTAAGGCGAGAAACCAAGAAAGCAGTGTCTGGGACCCGAGTGCTGACCCATCACCGAGAGCCAAGTGCAGGGACTGCCCCTCCACCACATCACGGGATGGAACCCACAGGGTAATGCTTGGAAGTGGTGGGGGCAGGGGCGCTTGGACAGGGTTGGACGGCAGGCCTGGACACCAGACCACGGGAGACCACACAGGCTAAGAGCAAGAGCAGCGGTCACTCCACGGAATGTTGGGGGGACCGGACTTAGCAATGAAGTAGTAGCTGGAGGGTGAATTCGGGTCACAGGAGCATTAACACTGCAGAGAAAGTGGAGGTTGTAGACAAGGCTTTCCAAGCCAGCGCCCTTGAGCAGGCCAAGGGGATGGAGTTCATGAAGAAGTGGGGTGGCCACCTCCAGTGCATGGGCAAGTTCAGGCATAAAATGCCAGAACCTGGAGAACAACTTTTACTAAGAAAATAAGGGTTCTGGAGCATGTGCTGTGAGGAAACAGATCAAACTGCCACTTGGGGTGCCCACAGCATGTATCAAAGAGTGGACCCAAGTCCTGTCTCTGCTTTCCATCCTGCTAAGGCACACCCAGGAGATGGCAGGGCTGGCTCAGGGCCTGCGTGGCACACGCTGGCGACACGTCCCCCCTGAGTTCCAGCAGTGTTTCTCACTTTTCGTTCTTGTTGAGGTTTCTAACTGATCAATGAGCAGCACTCAGTTCACCCTGAATGACCCCGGGCTCTCAAGCCCCTCTCACAGGGGACAGGGAAGGAGGGCAGGTTACAGATACACAAAAGCTAACATTAACAAGCTCTCCCTAGATGCCATGCAGCTGGAAAGCCCCAGGAGCGGGCGACATGCTTTTTTTTACGACATCTTTTAGAATCACCGTATATCTACAGTAATGTAGGGCAAAGGGGCAGGTGTTTTGGCACAGTGGTTGAGATTGCTGCGCAGAACAACCACATCCCTTTTAACGTGCTTGGGTTCCAAACTCAGCTCCATTTGATTCCAGCTCCTTGTGATTCCCCGCGGAGGGAGCTCTGATGGCTCAAGCGCCTGGGTTCCTGCGCCTCTGAAGGAATCCCAGCTGTGCCCCCGCTGTCTGTAGCCTGGCCCAGAGCAATGAACCAGAGGACGGGAGCTGTCTGTCTCTGCCACTGCTTTTGAAGGAAACATCACTTAGGCCTTGCTTCTGCCTGTGCAGTGCCTGGGTGGCCTCTGGGGGCCCAGCGGTTCATGTAGGGCGTGGGTGCGGGGCAGGTAGCATGAAACAGGCATGGAGGCTTTTGAGGGTGGAGAGCCTGGGGCCTCCAGCACATGTGTGAGTCCAAGGTTGGGGGAATGGAATGCTAGGGCCCCAGGCTGCCATGCTGGTGTGTGCTGGTGGACTGTGCTGGGGGACTAGCTAATGTGAATACAGGCTGGACAGAGGGGTAAAATCCCAGGCCAGCATGTGTGTCTGGAGGATAGGATCTGGGGTCCTGGATGGGCAGGCTCGGGAGCCCATGTGCTTATGGGCACCAAGGCTGCGGATTGATCAGGGAATGAGGGTTTGTGGGAGTGGGGAACCCCTGAGAGAATATGTCGCAGGTGAGGAATGACTTCTGGGGGACTTATGCTGACAAGACCATTGACTTATAAACAAGCAAGAGGGCTGAGGCTGAGCGGTTTGGAGGAGGGAAGCTAGAGAATTTTCTGGATCAGACAAATGTGTCTGCCCACATGGGAGACCTGAGCTTGGCTAGATAGCAGTGACCACTGCTGATCACCACCCGCCTGCACACACTAGAGTTGGTGGGCTCTAGCTCCTACTGGTGAGCATGTGATTCGAGCCTAGATATTGATCTCACTGGGCAAAGGTGCCCTACTTGTTGGCAAGTGTGTGGGCTGGTTATGGGGTGTGGACCGGTTAGGGCCAGGCCAAGCCGTAACACACTAGCATGTGTAAAGAGACAGCGTGAGATGCGGGCCATGAGGGGCTAGGCTAGTCTATCACACCTACCTACTGGTTTGCATGAAAGCCAGAAATGGAGGCAGGCTGGGCAGGGCTAGGCTGAAGCAACCACCAGCTAGATTTGGGACTGGACACAGGTCAAGCCAGGCCAGGCTGCCACATGCAATGGCAAAAGCCAAGATGGGCTATGCCGGGCTGGGTCAGAACTACCACTGGCATGTACAACCTCTGAGGCTGGGAGCAGGCCTGGTTGGGGAGCTAAGGGGATGCCCAATGGGGCTGTGATTCCCACTGGTGAGCATGAAAGCTGGAATGGTGGTAGGCAAACTGGGCTGCACATGACTACAGCATACCTGAGCACGGATGTGGACTGGGTCTGACATGCGCCAGACCCCGCTAGTGCTCTTAGCGACCAGAAAGGGTGTAGGATGGGCTGGGCTAGGTCTTAGCACCTGCTTAACTGTGTGAGAGGTGGGTCTGGGAGCGGACCAAGCATGGCTGGGGTGTAGCACCAGGCATGGCTGGGCTATAGCACCCAATAGTAAAAACTGGAATGAGTATGGGCTCATCAGGCAAGGCCAGGACACCTGCCCGGACAGGAAGTAGGCGAAGTTAGGCTGGATCAAGGACCCACTGGTGTGAGCAAACTCTGCCACTGGGATGTGTCCTGATAAAGAAGCTTGGGGAGCTCCATTGTCAGGACACATTACCTGTAGGGGAGTGCAATAACTAAGATTGGGAGCAGCCCAGAGCAGGCCAGGTTACAATACCTGCCAGCATACATATAAGTCAGGTTTGGGGGTGGGCCAGGGTGGGCGAGTTCATAGCATCTATTGGCAGATGTGAGATCCAAAGTGGAGTACAAGGACGGGCCAGGTTGGGCCACAACATCAGCCAAGGATACGCTAGCCTATAGCACCCACCAGCATGAGCTGGAACTGGGGGCCCTCTTGGACGGGGTCCAGCGAGCCAGCAGGGAGGTGGTGTGAGTAGCAAGCACCCTCAACCCTGCTGACCTGGCCCAGCTCCATGTGACTAACCTGGAACAGAGTAAACACTGTAACTTCTGTTCTTGTAATTGATAGTGAAGTAACAAAAACAACCTAAAAGGGGAGGGGATGATATTCCCCTTAAAAAAAAAAAAAAGAAAAAGAAAAAGAAAACCTTCGTTTGGACTTTGTTTATTTTCTTAGTTGGCTCTGGGCAGGTGTAACAGAAGAAATGCGGCCGCCTCAACAGCAGTCGCTTCATGCACGCTCCCTGATGGCTGCATTCGCTGGGGTGCGGAAACAATCACCCAGGTGCTCCTTATTCTGGGGTGCCTAGTCCAGCCTGGCCACCACGCTGTTCTGGCAAAGGGCCAAGGGCTGAGGAGGAGGGAGGAAGAGTGAGTTTGAACGTGGGAAGAGGGTCAGGGAGTCCCGCGGAGGAATGGGAGGAGCTGGTGCAGCCTTCTCTGGTCCCAGTGCATACAAGCCACGCCTCACAGCGGGCCAGGGCTCTGCAGACAGTCTCACGGCAGGAGACACCGCAGTGACATACGATGGTCGTGTCTGCAGCTCTGAAGTCGCTGGGCAGCCTCACAAGGCGGAAGTCTCCATGGTCTGAGAAACAGCTCAGTGTCTCAATTCCACTCACAGCTCTCCAGGCCGCCACCTGCATCCAACTGTGACCAGCAACCCCTCTGCTCCCCAACCGCCTCACTGTTCTCCCCACCTCCCTCTCCCACCAAGGGAGGAAAGAATCACCCATTTGGCAAATGTCACTAAACCAAGAATGCTTCCTGAGAAGGTAGTTTCTGAGTTTCCTCCGCAGTGGCTGAGAATTAGTGCCCAGATACCTACCCCACTTGCCTGGCTTTCCAGCATTTCTGCCAGGTCCCTGGAGCCCCAGATGATCCCTTGTATCTGCCCTGAGGAGCTGCCACGGCTTGTTCAGCTGCCTGGACAGTTTACTCTGTGAGCCCTGATCTGCAGTTTCACTGCAAGCTGGGCCACCTTGCTTAGGGGTCCACTTGGCCCAACCCATTAATGCCAAATCCAGTGGCATCACCCACCAGTATCATTAGCTGTCTAGGAGACGTCATGGCATCAGAGAAGCTTCTGGAAATGGGATATTCTGAGAAACCAAGCCCTCACTCACCTGACTCTGCAGCTGCCCATGTTACAAAGGGAAGAACTCTTTTTTTTTTTTTTTAGTTCTTTTTTTTTCTGATTTGTGTGTTTTATTTTTTTTTTCTTCATTAATTACATTGTATTATGTGACACAGTTTCATAGGTACTTGGGTTCTCCCCACCCCTCCCCAAACCCTCCCACCATGGTGGATTCCTCCACCTTGTTGCATGAACACAGCTCAAGTTCAGTTGAGATTCCCCCATTGCAAGCGTATACCAAACATAGAGTCCAGCATCTTATTGTCCAGTCAAGTTCAACGGCTTCTTAGGTATACCCTCTCTGGTCTGAAGACAGAGCCAGCAGAGTATCATCCCAGTCAATTGAAAGCTCCAACATACCATCAGCAAAAATTTACATCACTATGGAATTAATTGACATAGTAATGAGTAACCAACATGTTTAAAGTAAATGCGAGTTCCCAGCCACCTTCTGTGACCACCTCACCTACACTTCAATTAAAGCATGCTCCAGTGGCGCAATCGGTTAGCGCGCGGTACTTATACAAAGGGAAGAACTCTAAAACATGACTGCCTCTCCAGAAGGAAAGAGGGCAACCGCTTACCCCTCTACACTCCACCCACCAGAACTGTCTCCACACACAGCCCTGTGACCTGGAGATGCTATGCAGACACCTGCTTCCCTCCCGGCCACGCGGACACCTGCTCCCTCCCAGCCACACAGACACCTGCTTCCTCCCAGTGCATTAGCCCCTCATCTCAGTCTGGGGGGTGGAACTTACCCTCTCCTCCCATTTAGACTTTAAGGTTCAGGCTTGAAGGTGAAAGATGGGGAGAAAAACAAAACCCACAACCCAACCAGTTTCCCTGAGTTTCAACGTCAAGCCAAAAGCAAGCCAACACTGCAAGACCAGTTACCCATGAGAGTCAGAACATAAGAGTTTATTTCAGGGACCAGCACAGTGGCACAGCATGCTGGCACTCCACCCTGTGGTGCCAACACCCCATATGGGCACTACTTCATGTCTTGGCTCCTCTGCTTTCGATGCAGCTCCCTGATGATGGCTTGGGAATGCAATGGAGGATGGCTCCAGTCCTCAGGTCTCTCCACCCACATGGAAGACCTAGAAGAAGCTCCTCGCTCCTAGACTCAGATTAGCTCAGTTCTGGGTGCTGTGGCCATTTGGGGAGTGATAGTGATGGACGACCTTCTTCCTCCAACTCACTCACTCTCTCTCTCTCTCTCTCTCTCTCTCTCTCTCTCTCTTTCTCTCTGTAAAATCTGCCCTTCATACAAATAAGTAAAAACAAATAAACAGAATTTAATTTAGAAAGTAGCTATGCAATATGTGGCAAAAAAAAAAAGTAAATTTGGAAAATTCAAGGCCAGGATTATTATTGAAGTGGACTTGGTTTTTATGATACTGAACACGATTTCATAATTACTCCAGCAGTCTTCAATAATCAGCTGGTGAGGACATACTCCCCAGTGTCGGCAGGTGAAACACTCCCCCCCACCGTGAACTTACCACCTAAAGCCGATTTATTCTAGCTTATTTTAAAAATGAATCTTTAAATGCAATTGCCTAATGGAACAAGGTTTTAGTATGACTCAATTACAGTTGAGTTTCTATAGGAACACATCCAAATACTGATGTAATTTTTGGCCCAAATTATCATTCTGCAAGGTCACCGGATATGGACACGAGGACTCACTTCTGGTCATTCATCATTTGCAGGTGGTATTTGTCCTTCGTCAGGGAAACACTGGAAGTCACTTCCAGAGCCTTGTTAGCATCTCACTAGACACCAGGTGAAGAAATTCACATAAGGACTCTTAAGGAACTATTTTTTAAAAGTTGCTCTGGATAAAATTGGTTTTATTTGATGAAATTGATAAAATACCCATCACATATTGCCTTTAGCAGATTCTTTTAAATATTTAGCCCATTTCATTGTCTTCTGGATTTGACTTAGTTCGCAATCAACAAGAATAAATCTCTGATTTGGTGTCACTGTGATTTTCAATGGGTGAGACGCGCGAGTTACAGGATGAGATAAGAAACATAAAGAAATGTTCAGTAGCTGGAACAAGAGGGCGATTTAGTAAAAGCCTCCACAGATAGATCCTAGGCCCAAAGACACCAAGCTGAACAGCTGTTCACACAGCAATCCACCTTTACAAGAACCAGGAGAGCCACATGGCAGACCAAAGTGTCTGCTTTTAGCACAAAAATCAAAAAAATCCACTGAAAAACACAGAAAGAAGAGTTGCCCGTCTCACTGCTTCCCTAGCCCCAAGCACGGCTGGACAGAGAGGGAATCAAGGCCAGTACGGTAAGCCACACATCTGACAGAGCCGCAAGGTCCCTGCCTCTAGGCCAGCAGCCTCAGACTGAGCCTCCGGAACCTCACTGCACAGCTGGCAAAGAGACTCCTTCTGCAACAAACCCCCACCTCCAGACCCACAGCAAGGGGGAAGACCCCACCCATTGGAGACTGAGCCAAAAATAGAGCATGGTGGCCAGGCATTACAGAACACAAAGATATACAGACCAAGCACAGAGAACCTGCCATCCACCTAAAGATCAACCCCGAACCAAGGATTTCACCTGTTAAGGAAAGGGTTAAGGAAGACCCTGGAAATCTCAAGCCACAGAGAACTGAGACCTTCACTGCTTGAAAACCCAGAGGCCCTTCAAGGCCTAGAGTCCACCTTAGGGAGCACCTAGCTAATCTCACTGTAGAATAAGATCGCAGTTCATACTGTGCTTTCCCTTGGCCTCTTGCCGAACAGAATCAAGTCATTTCCAGGAAAGTCTGATAATCCAACCCTGTGTGGCCCTACCCGCACAGTAGGGGAATAGTGGGGACTCCCATGCTGGGCCACTGCTCCTGCTGGTGAGCATGAGAACTGAGACTCAGGGAAGACCAGGCTGTGCAGGGATATAATATCTGTTGGCCCACATGTGAACTGGGTTAGCAAGAGAGCCAAGCTGGACTAACCAATTGTATCCCCTGTACAAGCCTGAACCAGAGGAACGGCAGTCAGGTTGGGCTTTGTCACAGCAGTAGCTGGCAAGAGCTGGGACTGGAAGCAAGTCCTATCAGGCTAAACTGTAGAACCACCTGGAGATTGCAAGATCCAGGGCAGTGAGTCAGTCCAGTGGGGAGGCTGTTGGGCTCCCTTGGATAGGCTGCAACTTCCACTGGTGATCATGAGAAGCAGATCTGGGGGTGGTCCTGGCTGGACAAGCAGTGGCACCTGCTGTCATAAGTGTGGGCTGAGGGGTGGAGTTGGTTGGGTTGAGTTAGGCTTCAATTCCCCGTGATGTATATGAATCTCAATGGTATGTGGGGCAGACTGGACCAGTCCACTGTACATGCTGGCAGGCATAGAAACCGGAGCTGGAGACCGGTCCAATGGGGGTTATTGGGAGTTGCTCTGACTGGGCTATACAGCTCCCCCCGATGTATGTGAGAGCCAAGTGTGTGTTGGGCAGGACAGGGCTGGGCTGGGCTGTAGCACCCATTGGTTTGCAGACTAAGCAGGACAGAACAAATTAATCAACTATCCAAGTGAAGCTTGACAGCAAATTTTTGGGCCAATGGAGACTCGGAGGTGGACTATGTCAGCCAATTGATCTTGGACGGATTTCCTCATCCTTGGAGTGGAGATATCAACAGCATCTCAGAGCTATTGAAACCACATGAACAGAACCCTCAGATCATGCTCCACAACAGGGACTCTGGAAGGACATTGGGTGGCTATTCCCCATCAAATAGACTAGTAGGCCTTTAGTTATATCTGGGGAAACTTTTTTAAATGTATAGGCAACTACTCAAAAAAAATTTTCTGTATCACTTTTCTGATTGTGTTTTTGAAAGGATATGTTCGTTTCACAAATTGCCAAAGTTGTTGGCAGACTGCTGTCTAACAACCTTAAAAGTGTTTTTTAAGATGGAGCTCCTCTAAGGTCCGCAATCCCACCACTTGGTATGCATCCAAAGGAGATGCCATCAGTCTGACTTAGAGACATCCCCACTCTGTCATTCTATAGAATGATTCACAATAGACATTATATGGACTCAACCTATGTTTCCATCAGCAGATAAATGGACTTACAAGATTGTGTGTGTGCGTATGTGTGTGTGTGTGCTTACATTTATTGTGATCCTACTCAACCTAAGAGAATTTTTCATCCTTTTATCACTGATTTCATCTGCTTCTTTTTGTCACCTGCTTCTTCATGGGTGAAATAGTGTTTCTCAGACTTCGAACAAATGGTTGCCATTAATGAGGCATCCGTCCTCTGCTATTCTTGGATCTGCTCAGGCAAGAAAACAATTTATGGGTCTGAAATTAACATTTTAATTTTCTTAGGGAGCCTCAGTGCCTCACCAGTGTTAGAACTATCCTGTTTCCTGGTGAAGATGAGCTATTTCTGTCTAGGGATTGACTACACTAGTGTCACTGCTGAGTCTCAAACACAAATGCTTGGGCTTTAGAGTGTAGACAATAGCTGAGCAAACAGAATGTCCCAGAGATACCACACTTATTTTTGCAGAACTGAATAAGATGGTTGTGTCCTTGAGTAGTAAGAGCAGGGAGAAGGGAACAGAGGAGGGGGTGGAACGGAAGAGGAGAGAAGGTGGGTAAGGAGTGATCATTTGGCCTAGTAACTCAGATGTTGCTTGGGTCGCCCACATCTCTTACTGGAGTGCCTAGCATCAAAACTCAGCTTACGCCAATTCCAGATTCCTGGTAATGCTCACCCTGGAGGCAACAGATAATGATTCAAATTCTTGGATCTCTGCCACTCTCGTGGGAGACCTGGATTTAGCTTCTGGCTCAAAGCTTCAGCTTGCTGAACTAGTAAACAGAACATACTAGTTTGTTTTCGTGTGAGCTAGTAAGCAGAATATTTCTCCTCTCCTCTCTCTTTTGTATGATTTCCAAATATATCAAAATAAAAGGAAGAACCAAAGAAGGAAAAAATGGAGAAGAGAGAGTGACAGAGAAAGAAAGAAAGAAAGAGAGAGAGAGAGAGAGAGAGAGAGAAAGAAAGAAAGAAAGAAAGAAAGAAAGAAAGAAAGAAAGAAAGAAAAGAAAAGAAAAGAAAAGAAAAGAAAAGAAAAGAAAAGAAAAGAAAAGAAAAGAAAAGAAAAGAAAAGAAAAGAAGGGAAGGGAAGAAAGATATAATTCTGGAAAAAATGCCACTAAAAAAAGTTGTAGTTTTATTAGAGTATCAGGTCTCTTCAAGCTTCTTAGACTTCACTGAACCATAGCACAGTTGCTAACCAGGATGTAACATGCCACTGAGAAAACCACACTTTTTAGGCAGAGCACCCTTCTAAGTTGTTTATTTTTTGTTTGAAAAGCACTGTGCCATAAGAGTTCAATACAAGCTGTGATTATTTCCCTATCAATTCCTGTAAATTTTTAGACAAATTGTTTGCACAGTCATTCAACAAACACACATCCCTAATTATGAACTAAGGTAAGTATTAATCTTCATCTTTTTAAAATCTGCCTCAATTCTTATTTCAGAATTTTACAAACAAGAGGTGTTTGGCAAACGTTTATCAAGTTGAACTTAATTTCATTTTAATAATTTAAAATGTTAGTTCCTATGTTCTATAGAGAGAAATGAATCCAACAGATGGTGAACCCGTCAGAAGCGAAAGCTTTAAAAAACAGAGAGAAATTTTCTACATAAAATTTCTAACAGGCTCCAGAATTTCACAATCAATTGGCTTGATGTGCAGTCTAAATTTTATTTTTAATCAATCCTATGATCAGACTTAGGTCCAGCGGAGATTTCGCTGATGAATCAATATGGTAAATTTCCAGGGTTTTAGATTGCTGATTCAAAGCTTAAAGCTGTACTGACCAAAGGTACATCAAGAGACTGATTGCACTGGGCTCACGATTAAATTAGTATTGGGCCCAGCGACGTGGCCTAGCGGCTGAAGTCCTCGCCTTGAAAGCCCCGGGATCCCATATGGGCGCCGGTTCTGATCCCGGCAGCTCCACTTCCCATCCAGCTCCCTGCTTGTGGCCTGGGAGGGCAGTCGAGGACGGCCCAAAGCTTTGGGACCCTGCACCCATGTGGGAGACCCGGAAGAGGTTCCTGGTCCCAGCAACAGATTGGCGTGCACCGGCCCGTTGCGGCTCACTTGGGGAGTGAATCATTGGATGGAGGACCTTCCTCTCTGTCTCTCCTCCTCTCTGTATATCCAGCTTTCCAATAACAATAAAGTCTTTAAAAAAAATTAGTATTGGATGAGCTTCAGTGCCCTGCCTTTTAATATCTCACCATTGAAGTTTCCATGTAAAGAGGTGGGATTTAACTGTGTTATCAGCGTTCAAAGAATAGGGTTTACCTTCCAGATCCACCCACTTCTCTGGATAATTTCCTCTAATTAATGAGATATGTATTGTTGCTGTTGTTGCTGTCTTTGATCCAAAGAAGCTCAAACACTTTAGCACAACAATGCATACAAATGTGTTAAAGATTAACGGACACAGGCTCGGGGAAGCAGAGAAAGAAAGGAGGAAAAATGAGAAAAAGAGAAGGGCAAAAATTGCAAGGTAAAAAAAATGGTGGAGGAGTTTCTGCGAACTTCACAAACTCCCCGAGTTAAGCCAGTACTATCTTCCAGGTGCTGTTGAGGTCTGGGAACCCCACTTTGAGAAGTAAAGATGTCAGTTGGTATGCTAAGCAAGGAACTGACCTTCTTATCCTTAAAAAAAAAAATTAGTTTGGGAAATGAATGTGTTTGGGGGAGTAAAGCAGCAAGTGGGAGCTGTCTTATCTCCGCTTCTCTTCCATCCCCCCCTTTCTCTTTCCTCTCTTTTCCTATTGTTTTTTTGTTTGTTTGTTTGTTTTGTCACAAACCCCAAAGCCAGATGCAATAAGTCACTCAAGCAGGTCTTTATTTCAGTGGGGAAGGTAGCCAAGGGGGCAGGGAGAGACAGAGAATAGTCGGACCTGGGGCTCGGTTTTCTGGGCCTCCGTGGAACTGCTCCTCACTCCCGTCCCGTGAATTCCCCTCCTGCTCCTTCTTGGCTTTCTTCTTCTCTCTTCTATCTCCCAAATAAATCAGTAAATTAATCAATAAACTTTCCAATGCCTCAGTTATTCCCTAGGAGGCAATATCACCTGCTGAGAAACACTGGAGGGAAGACAGGCTGGGGTAATCTATGGGAAGGCTGCTAGGTCATTTACAAGCATCTCTGTGTACACAGCCTTCCGACAGCTCCCTACCTCTGCTCTGCGCCAGACTTAATCCTTACCCGGGTTTGGCTTATCTTGAGAAGTAACAATGGGGACGTCTTGGTGGAGCCCTCACTGCCAACACCCCCGATAAAAACACTGCCGCTTTGCCCACTGCAGTCTGGCCTCCCTTCACACAGGCCTGTCATCCAAGAACCGCCCCCTCCGTTGGCTGTGGAGCCAGCAGGATGGGAGCAGAGTCCTTGCATCTACAAGAAACAAAATTCTTTGTACGTCTTAGGTATGAGATACAAGTTACACGAATACAAATTTTTACAATATTCAACAGTGTTAAATCAGGCACACAAAAACAGGTGGATTTACTGACATCTCTGCTGTGCCTCAAAGATTCATCCCTCCTTTGAACTTGGGGGAAGCAGTAAATGTTTTTTAAATATTTAAGAGGTACAGAAGTTACTATGACGCTCATGGTGAATTGTAGTTCGTGTTTCCTGTGAAAAGGTCGAACTCCATCAGAAGTCAAACTTGCAACCTCTAGAGAGCCGTGCAGGCTGACCTGCAGGCTGACACCCCGGCCGAAGCCCCTGCAGAGCTTTCTCCACGGAACCTCTCTTGGGCTGTGACTCCACTCTGGACTCTGTGCCCTCTTCTGACCTAACCAAGTTCTAACACCTGGGACATGGGACAGTCCCTGTGTGGCTTCTGCCTAGGCTCAGCAGGGAAGAGACCATGACCAGCTCTTGGGACAGGATAGATCAAATTGACTGGTGGTCTACAAACATTTTTTTTTCCAATGCAGATTTTCCAGAGCCAGTAGTGAAAGCCAGAAATACTGGCATTTTCTTTCTCTTCTCTACTTCACTCCCAAATTACATTCTGTTTCAAAGCACTTTCCATTACATTATTTATTGTTTCTTCCAATTCTATGGAATAAATCCAATGGACTGTTTTGGGGGCTCTGCTAAACTGTGCATTGTAAAAGACAAAAGGATAAACCAAACAATAAGTAAACGACCCAGGACAGTTCAGAATTATGGACACAGACGAAGACTCCTGCACACAGATGACTTCCAACTAATAATGTTTAGGACATGAAAGAAGGACCCACAAGCAATCTACAACTTCCAATTCCATCCAAGCTCACAGAGAACCCCGAGGGTTGCACTGGTCAGAGATGGCCTCATGGCAGGAAACAGAACTCGGCAGGGAGGACTCCTCTGTCCACCCTAAGAGAAGCCCCGTCTCTAGCCTGGTTCCTGGCAGCAGGTGGCAGTGCCCGTAGGATGACCCCAGCCCGCCATTAAATGCCTGCCAAGTGCAGCTCAGCCATGCCAGGAGAATTTTCTATTTGCTGTGGAGACGGGCCCCTGACCTCATTTTCTTAAAGCTTTTACTAAAAAGTGCTTACCCTTGTGAATCCTTGAGATGGAAATAGGTATCTTCTACAACTCCCTCCGCAGCCCTGAAAGCCGCTCTTTGAAATGGAATCATTGGGACAGAATCCTCATGGTCACTGGTGGCCGGCAGAGGCAGCTCAGAGCTGTTTTGGGCACGGTTGTACTGACCAGCCCTTCCTAATTTTTCCCTGGAGCCCTGGTACTCTCTCCTCCTCCTCTCCTTCTGAGGCAGCTGACATGTTTCATCTGAGGGTGGTATAATGGGCGTGCAAGGTGCATGCATTAAATGCATGTAATTTTGTATATGTCAGTTAGAAATCAATGGAGCTAAAAGTAGAATTGATAAATAAGGTAAGTGCCTTAGAAAGTTTTTAGGTCATACTTAGATATAATAAAGAAAATATTGTCAGAAAAGTAAAAGCAGATACCCTTCACCTCTGCACAGATTGGGACCTTGGGCCTTTCTCTTCTGTCAGTCATTATGGAAAGCATAAAATGTGCTTTCACCACCTTGAACTAATGCCTGCTTTATCCGTCTTTGACAGTGGTGAACTTGAGCCTCCAGAAAAAAGATCTCCTTTCTTGTGCTTTCTTCCGGTTCGGTTCTTAGGCACTGCTAAGTGTTGCATTTTCCAATCTCCCTGCAACCATCCCCTAAGTGTTGCATTTTCCAACCTCCCTGCAACCATCCCTGTTGCCCAGCAGCCACTCCTCCTTCCCTGTTGGGTTTCTGCCTGCCTGCAAGCTCCTCTGGGGGCTGGGGCTCTCAGAGCTGTTCCTAACGACAGAGAGGTTTCACACCCCCAGGAGGTCCTGGCATTGGAGTAGCTGGCTTGCATCTCTCCCCTAACTACTCAAAAATCTCTGCCCTCAGCAGGCAGCCCTGGCAACAGGTCACTGCCCACCTTGCTGCTCCTCCCAGGGGCTTGGGAGGACTCACTCTTCCCCGGACAGGAGAAGGGTGTGTGGTCCATAGTGCCTGCTCCTCCCAGGGGCTTGGGAGGACTCACTCTTCCCTGGACAGGAGAAGGGTGTGTGGTCCACAGTGCCTGCTCCTCCCAGGGGCTTGGGAGGACTCACTCTTCCCCGGACAGGAGAAGGGGGTTGTGCCCACAGTGCCTGCTCCTGCTCTCTACCTTCAGTGACACTTGAGCTTCCTTAGGATCTCTGCAGGTGACAAGTAACCTAGAATCCCAGCGTTACCACCACCACCACGAGGCACAATGTCATAAACACCGCACAGCAGGAACTGTTTGGAAGATACCACAGATGGCACCACTCTCCCCATTTTACAGAGAAAGGGACAGTCCCATTGCAATCCAGAAATAATGGCTGAAACTATGCAGCCAGCAGTGGCAGTGCTGAAATTCAAAGCCATGGGGAAAAAAAATAAAACCCTCGACCAAGTTCCCCAAGCTTTCACTGACATAAAACTTAAGCCACAGCCTATCCCAGGTTCAGTAAAACACTGAATTCGTCACATCATCCTGTTAAACACATTTTTGTGGTTGTTGGACACATTTTTAAAAAGATTTATTTATTTGTACTGGAAAATCAGATTTACAGAGAGGAGAGACAAAGATCTTCCATCTGCTGGCTCACTCCCCAAGTGTCTGCAATGGCTGGTGCTGAGCCAATCCTCAGGCAGGAGCCAGGAGCCGGGATCCAGGAGCCTCTTCGGGGTCTCCCATGCAGGTGTGGCGTCCCAAGGTCTTGACTCATGCTCTACTGCCTTCCCAGGCCAAAAGGAAGGGTGCTGAATGGGGAGTGGAACAGCTGGGACACAAACCGATTCCCATATGGGATCCCGGTGCATGCAAAATGAGGACTTCAGCCGCTAGGCTACTGCGCCAAGCCCTATTAGACACATTTTTTAAACAGGCCAAATATTCACGCTGAGGAGGTAGGTGAAGAGGGCTATGACATGTAGGTGGAAATTAGCATGAGTGAGCACCTGCAACACTGGCATCCATTTCAGAGTGTCACAGTGCCAGTTTGAGTCCCAGGCTGTTCCACTTGTGATCCAGCCCCCTGTCTACATGTCCTGATGGCCCAAATGGGTGGACACCCTGAGAGACAAGGCTGAATGTCCCGGTGTGTGGCTTCAGCCTGATCCAGCCCTGAGTGTTGCATCGTTGGAGTGTGAACCAGAAAACTCAAGGTCTCTGTGTGTGTTTCTGTTTTAGAAATTAAAGAAAAATGGAGAAGGGAAGTGAAAGAGGAGGAAAGAAGAAAGGAGGGAAGGACAGGGAATGCAGGAAAAAGGAAGGGAAGGAGAAAAATACCACAAAAAAGTTTTCTGTAAACTTAGTCATAAGCAAACTTTTCTTAATTTCAGCTAAATTTAAATTACAGCTAATTTAACGTGTGACAATAGTAAAAGAATATGAGAAATGGTAAAAAAAAGTGAAAGTAGTAACAATACATAAAATTAAAATAGTAAAAAACATAAAATGGTAAATATAAATGCAAATATATATGAGACTAATCATGTAAACCTTTTTTTTATTGGTCAAGTGACATTGATTCAGAATCCTGCAAATATCAAAAGTGCCATCAGGGGGCAGCATGGAGCCATCACACAGGTGAGACCTCATTTCTTTTTTTATTTTCATTGGAAAGTCAGATATGCAGAGAGGAGACAGAGAGGAAGGCAGAATTAAGGTCTGAAGTGTCATCTTGTGTGCCCCTTTGGACGCTTCGGGTCTGTCCTTGCACATCCGTGAAAGGAGATTAACCCCACGTCGACTGCCCACTACAGAGTGGCTGCCAGCTTCCAGTGTAATGCTATGTCTGCATGCGTAAGAATTCATTTATTATTTCCCATTTTATTTGAAAGGCAGACCAGAGTGGCACTGTCTTCATGCATTGGTTTACTCCCCCAAATTCCTGTAACAGCTGGGCTTGGACCAGGTCAAAACTAGGAGCTCAGAATTCAATGCAGATCTCTGCTTTTGGTAGAGTCGTCCAGGTAGTTCATCCATCACCTGGTGCCTCCTGGAGCGTGCGTTAGCAGGGAGCTGGGACCAGCGTAGCGGCATAGCAAGCCAATTCTCTGCCTGTCAGCCCTGACATCCCACACGGGCAGGTTTGTATCCCAGCCACTCCACTTCCCATCCAGCTCCCTGCTTATGGCCTAGGAAAGCAGTGGAGGATGGCTTAAGTCCTTGGGCCCCTGCACCCATGTGACAGACCTAGAAGAAATTCCTGGTTCCCAGCTTCGGGTCAGCTCAACCCTGGGCATTGAAGCCATTTGAGGACTAAACCAGCAGATCAAGATCTCTCTGACCCCCCTTCTCTGTAAAATCTGGCTTTAAAAATAAATAAGTCTTACAAAATTAGTTTTTGAGGGTCCAGCGCAGTAGCCTAGCATCTAAAGTCCTCGCCTTGAATGTGCCGAATCCCTTATGAGCACTGGTTCTAATCCCAGCAGTCCCACTTCCCATCCAGCTCCCTGCTTGTGGCCTGGGAAAGCAGTCAACGACGGCCCGAAACCTTGAGACCCTGCACCCGCATGGGACACCCGGAAGAGTCTCCTGGCTCCTGACTTTGGATTGGTGCAGCAACAGCCATTGTGGTCACTTGGGGAGTGAATCATCGGATGGAAGATCTTCCTCTCTGTCTCGCCTCCTCTCTGTATATGTGACTTTCCAATAAAAATAAATCTTTAAAAAGTTAGTTTTTGAAAAACAGAGGATCTGGGACTCTAACCAGGCACTCCGATATGAGTTGCAGACAACCTAAGCGTTGCGTTAAATGTTGCACCACATGCCTGGCCATGCCCATCTAAGATACTACATTTTGATTAAAAGCAATTAATTCAAGTAGATTGCTATGTTACCTATTTAACTCCAAGAGCTCTAGACAATATATACTCTAAAGTATAAAGCTGAAGCAACAACATACAGCCTGAATCTTGAAGATCCAGGTGTACAGGAAAGTCGAGCTCTCAGGTGAAAGCATGACTCAGCTGCAGCTGTCCCTGGTATGATGCGGGGAACACGTGCAGACTCCGTGCAAAACCAGTGGGGCCTGGGTGACAGGTTCTTTCAGGGAGTTTCCTAAAGGTCTCAAAAAGCGAGCAGCCTCAACACACCCACGGCCAGTCACTGTAGATACAGGAGAGACTAACTCGGGCACCTGAAAATTCCTCACGAGTATCTAGGCAGTTTTACCCTCTGCAGTGCCAGCGTCCCATGTTTGCTAGCTGGAGTCCTGGCTCCTCCATCTCCGATCCGGCTCCCTGCTAATGTGCCTAAGAAAACAGCAGAAGATGACCCAAGTCCTTGGGGCCCTGCACCTATCTGGGAGACCTGGCGGAAGCTTCTGGCTCCTTGCTTTGAATTAGCCCAGCTCCAGCCATCGAGGCCATCTGAGAGTGAAGCAGCAGACGGAAGATCCCTCTACCTCATCTCTCTGTGTCTTTCAACTAAATAAATAAATATTTTTAAATGCCTCATGGTATAACTTTTTAAGATGGCTGTACAGAATTTTATGAAATTATGTTGATTACCTGTTTTTTTTACCTCAAAGGTAGAAACTTAAGGTGTTGTTAGACTACAGTGTTCCCTGACTGTATGTATTGATGTAAATGACTCAGTCACATGGTTTGTTTTGTATGTAAGGCATAGTCAACCACAAGGTTTGCATACTGCCCTAAAGTTTGTGAGTTTACCAGAGTGTGCTAATAACAGTCTAAGATTTCCTTTTTCTTGTTTATGCCCAGAACTAATTCTAAGAGTAATTTGAAATTCCATCATTCAAGATTCTCTGCTTATAAGGGAACAATGTTTTCATCTATGCAAAAATAAAAAATACTGAAAATCAAATGAATACAAATACCTGGAGAGTTCCATCAAATCCCCTACTGCTGTGATGTACGGTGTCAGCAGGGCTTACAGTAAGGAAGTTCTGGCCCTGAAACCAACCCGTAACATCAACCAGGGGACACTGGACAATAAACTCTGTCTATGGCGTTTTGTCCAGAGTTTATATATTCAAGACACAATGGTGGGATACAAACCATTGTTCAGTTGGAGAAGGAGTAAAAAAAAAAGGAAAAACATAGCCCTTAGTAAGAGTCATAACAGGCCCAACCCTTGAAAAAAACATTTTAGACCTGAATTCATCCCATCTACTAAGTCAATATTTGCACATTCAAAATGTGTGAGTATCAAATGTACGCATTTGCCTTGAAAAGAATTTTTGAAGCTGGGAAAAATTCTATTCTTAGGGCAACAAGTTCATGTCCCTCAGCTTTGTTCCACAATAAATGAAAATTCGTGCTCGCTTCGGCAGCACATATACACAACAAGTGAAAATTCCCAAAGAGAAATTTGAATTCTGCTCATCTTAAATGGTCATATTAGTGATGTTGAGAAACACATTACACCTCTGGTCACGCTCCTCCCCAAAGCTTTCCTTTTGATTTGAACACGACGCTTGGCCTACTGGCAAAGTGCAAAAGAAAGTTCTTAAGAAGAAATTAAAGCAGTCAAAGAGAGAGAAAGTGAGAGAGGTAAAGGAAAAGGTTCCTATTTCTAGTCCAAGAAAAATCCACAACAATGACATCATGAAAGAAAAGAGCTACGTTTGGGCCCCAGAAATAAAGGACAAAGGATAAAATCTACAAATGTTATTTGGGAAAGAACCAACAGAAGTTTTGGAACCAGAGTTGTCCTATACCCAAGGAATGGCCCTGAAGATAAAGAACTCTCCCACAAGGCTCTCTGGTGGGGGGGCCAGGAAATCAGAGCACCACCTACTACTGTCCTCTACCCTTGGACTCCACCTACACACACACACACACACACACACACACACAACACACGTGCGCACACGAAACTATGGCCAAATTTCCTCGATGCCAGGATACAATAACATAAGGTGTAATGAAATCTCAAACTTTAGGATGGAAATGAGGCCTTAGTCTCATGCGATCCCTGCCAAGCCCATCTTTGCCCTAACCAGTCCTCTGTCACTGTTTGTTTATGCTGCTGTATCAAGACAACTGAGACTGAGACACGTATAAGCCTCAGGAATGTACTCTCGGTTCTGGAGTCCAGGAACAAGGCGCGGGCGGGCTCGGTGTCCTGGTGGAAGCCTATTCTCCACATGGTGTAATCCACACATGGAAGGGTTAGAAGGCCAAACAAAGGACAAGCACTGTGTCCCTGCCCAACAGAAGAGAGGAACAATGGACGGGGCCTGCGCAAGTTTCCTCTGGCGCTTGCATAGTGCGCTCTCTCCAGGGGGACAGAGCTCTCAGGACTCAATCACACCTGCAAAGACCTCACCTCTGCTTCAGTGGAGAAACATGGAGACCAAGTTTCAACTCATTAATTTTGGGGGACAATCAGACCACGGTAGCATCCTCACCCTCAGCCAGGAAAGCTAGTTCCCAGCCTGCTTCGTGCCTCCCAGCTCCCCACCTAGTGAGCTGTGTGCTGGTTTTCATGGCATTCCACCACCTGAGCACTCCCTTTGACATTATTTTGAACCTGATTGGCACATGACACTCTGCAGGACAAGTGCTTCACCAACCCAGAAAACATTGGAATTTCCCACAGAGACCTGATCTTTTTGGAAAATTAAAACAGGGAAAACATGCCTTTATTAGCTATCTCCACTATTTTCAGATCATTGCTCATCCTATCACATCTCTTGTCGCATGCCCCAATATCAGGAATGGTCCCCCACACAAGTCCTGCATGCTACATTCCCCCTGCCACATAACATTGTGGAGGAGCTAAGATCAGGATCCATGGTGGGCACCTGTCAGGTGTGCTGTGTTCAGAGAGAATTTCCCACGTGTGTGAGATGCACTTCCTACCCTCAAGCTGATAACCAACCATTTCTCATTCCATTCCTTCAGGTATAAGGAAATGTGAAACAACCAGATTGCCAAGAATGTGCGTTTTATGTCAGTGGCTTAGCAGATAAGCCCAGACACAGGTTAGATGACAGCAGGAAGGCTTTCAAAGCCAAAGAAAGAAGTCTAACTGCATTCAGTGTGTTAAAGGCCATCCATAAAGACATTTGTGCCAGTGAAGTTTGCTGAATGATTTAGTCATACTCTGCTATAGACAGCCTGCAGGAATAATTGGAAGAAAAATTGTCTGAAAACAGAAAGATCAGCTGTGTCAAAAAATAACACTTCAACAAAATGCATTTAGCACATGAATCAGGTAACATCTGTATGTAAAAGAGAAAGGTGAGCTGAGCAGAGGTGGGCTTTACAGACCAGAAAGACTGAAGAAGGCAGAAATAAAAACAAAAGCAGGTGGACAGTTTGAAAATTAATTTCATGTCCCTATTCTGCTACCTTGAATTGCCTGGGCCCTCTAGGGGTGACTGTTATAAATCTCACATGTTTGGGCCACTAGCTCTTTATTTTTTAAAAGATTTTTTTTTTACTGATTTTCATTGGAAATTCAGATTTACAAAAGCAGAGAAAGAGAAAGATCTTCCATTAGCTGGTTCACTCGCCAAGTGGCCAAAAGGGCCAGAGCTGAGCCAATCCAAAGCCAAGAGCCAGCAGCTTCTTCCAGGTCTCCCACTTGGGTGTAGGGTCTCAAGGTTTTAGTCCATCCTCCACAGCTTTCCCAAGCCACAAGCAGGGAGCTGGATGGGAAGTGAAGCATCCAGGACATGAACTGGTGCCCATATGAGATCCCAGCACATGCAATGCGAGGATTTAGCCATTAGGTTATTGCGCCTCACCCCTACCAGCTTGGTATATGTGGAGCTTGGTATATGGTGGAGCTCATTCTGGTTTAATCTAGGCTGCTGGTCTAGCTCAGGGTCTCAGTTAAAACCATGGCCTCCAGTGAGTTTTTCTTAGAGGCACATATAATTCTCCAGGAAAAAAAAAAGAAAGAAAGAAACTACCAGAGCAAGCCAGGGAAAATCAGTAAACTCAGAAATATGCACTATGTCACAATGGAAGAAACTACAGGCACATACAATGCACAAAGACAGCAAACGGGAGGCTTCAGACACCGACCCGGGTTTAGCACCGGTACCCGGAGCAGAAATCCTCCAGCGTAATGTGACTGTGCTCCAAAGGAGCTGAGCACCACAGTGCCCCAAATGGGAACAGCCACCGTCTGAAATGTGAAGCTTTGCTTCCCTGCTGGTTATTAAACAGAATTTACAGGAGACAGCATTGTGCGCAGTGGGTTAAGCCTTCATCTGTGATGCCAGTATCCCCCTGTAGGAGGGGAATTTAAGTCCCAGCTACCTGCTTCCAAGCGACCTCCCCACTAACGTCCTTGGGAAGCAGCAGAGGATAGCCCAAATACCTCGGCCCCTACCGTGCACGTGGGAGACATGACTGGAGGAGTCCTCGCTCTCCTGGCTTTGGTCTGGCCTTACTCCAGCTCTCGCAGCCATGTGGGGCATGAACCAGCAGATGGAAGATCTTTCCATCTTTCTCTCTGTATCTCTATCTCTAGAACACACAAGTTCTATTTCCTCCTACTGTGCTTCTCTGTCATTCAAATAAATAAAGCAAATCTTGGGAGAAAGTCATTTGCCAAGGTCTAGAAAGTAAAAAAAAAAGACTAGAGCTCATCACCTACCCCAGGCCCAACAGATAGGTATCCTTGTTTCTTTATCTCTACTCTCTAGACCTGCCACTCAGTTTTCACTGATAATTTCATCCATTACCAGCTGTTGAGCAGCTATCATTATATCTGCTTGTGTTCTATTTGAACCATCACTCGCCACTGCTAAGGGAGGAACAATTTGTCCTGTTCCACTTTCTAGCTGCATTGTCAAAGAGAATGCGGAGTTAAAAAACAGCATTTCAAGCACTGGCATTCCAGACATCACAGAGGAGCCAATGCAAGCATACTTGCCAGTTTTGCTAAAGGAATCACTCTCAGCTGCTCTGGAGAAGAAATTTTGCACACTACCCGGAGTACAAGGCTGCAGGCTGAGTCCAGCATTCTGTGTCCAGAGCTACAAGCAATGTGGCAAGCACATTAGAGTATCTGTTTTACTTGAATTTATTTGAATTTTATGCTTAGAATTTGCCTCAAAGCATATCTCTATATACATAGTACAATATAAGTTTCTCACCCAGTTTCCATTATACAAAATGGGCTAAAAATAAATGTCATGCTGGGATAATTGCATCAGGTGAGAAAAGAGGAATTAAGTGTATGGATTCTCGGATGAACTCCAAAAGCAAAAGGCTCAGGAGCACGGAGGGATCCGGGTCTCTTTTGTCTCAGATGAACAGAATCATCCAGGCCCACTCGAGGAGATCCAAATGCAGCTGATGGGAATCAATGCATTGCTGCCATGTCTCCTATTTGTTCTATAAGTGGAGTTCATATATTCTTGGTAATTCTGAACCTGTTGGCGACAGCTATAAAACGAATAGAGCTCTGTCATCAAAGGGAGAGCTGGGAATAGAATGATGGCACAGGAGCTGACCCGGCATGCACAAGGTCAAAACCATTATTAAGCAGGGGTCACCATGTGCAGCATAGAGTCAGCCTCACTCCTGTCATCACCCATGGATCACCGACATGTCTCAGCCCAAAGCAGCCACTTTTGGTCCTCCCCACCTCTCAAGCCCTTTCAGGAACTCACTAATTCAAATTCTTTGCCCTTCTGGGATGCCCATGTAAACACAGACAGAGTCATCTCCATGGAAACCACAGATACATCTAGACATAAAAGCAGCTTTAGAGTCCTCACAGTGGAATGAAAAACTTGCCTCAAATATGACCTTCTGGTGATAAAGATGATGAATTCGAAAGAGTAAACAAAGTTATTCAAATCAATAGTCATTTCACTTTTCTTTAATCTAGATATTTAGCTTTGGCATTTCCACAATCATCCTGAAGTTTCCTAAGCTGTCAAAGATCTTTTTTTTTTCAGATAAAGTCACGTGGAAGGTTTGCAGTGACCCACAGTGTAAGGGCCAAGACTTATTTTTTAAGTATTACTGATATTTTTTATTGATTCTTATTCCACTTTTCCCATTCCCACTCTAGTTTCTCAAATTCTATGTTTATAAATCAACTTGTTTAACCTGGAGTAAAAAACAACTTTTCTAATTAAAGGCTTTTAAAGATGCTTCAACACAGAAGATTATTATAATCAAAACTCACACTTCATGCTCATGACGTCCCCTCCCGGGGCATGGTGGTAACCCTGATGGTAAAACTTGAAGAGAATAATTTTTTTCATCTTCAACGGTCTTGGAATATGGATGGAAAATTTTACAAAACAAAATCCTAATGAATATTAAGCATTAATCATAAACCAATAGAAACCAAGAAAACAAGTTAGGGTTCTTATTTCCAAGATGTTTATCTAGTTTATCACCAAATTGGAACTAAAGAAAAGCCTATAAATGATAATATACCAAACATTTCTCTACCCTTCATTTGGCATTTTCTTCACATGTTTAAACAAATAAACAAAATAAAATACTACAGTTATAGTCTTAGGATAGAAACAATCGAGTAAACCAGCATTGTTATAAATTACACGAATGGGAGTTTTTTTTTAAAGTTATTGATTCCCTTAATTTGTGCTGTTTTCCAACTTCATATAACTTAGCTCTTCCGTCCTGCATAGCTCTGGAGTTCCGATTTTAGAATGAGTGTTTATGATAGACATTTCATTCCCATTTTGAGACTGTAGTTGAATACAGAAGCAGAAAGTTAGGCCCTATACAGAACAAAAGATTTCTTGGTTGTCAACACAAATGTAAGCTTGTTTCATTGCAATAAGAAATAATGATTATCATGCTAACACAACTGAAAATTGATACCATCTGACTCAGATATCCCACACATGGGAATATATCTAAGTGCAATTTATGAAATGCATTTGAGAAAATGACCTACAACCTTATATTTAGATCAGCATGACCCACAACAGTGAAGACTTGGAAACAACACGGATGCTCATCAAAAGAGAAATGGATAAAAACATTGAGGTACATCTACTCCATGGAATACTACTCAGCCAATAAAATGAATGAAATTCTACCACTTGCAACAAAATGGTCCCAACTGGAGACTATCATGTTCAGTGAAATAAGCCACACCAAAGAGGACAAATATTTATGTTCTCTCTGATATAAGTCAACATTCATGCAAAATGCAAAACAAATAGATACATAGGTGAACAAATACACGCATATTTTAGATAAGCTATATAATGCAAACTAGCATATCAGGAAGTGAAGATACATTACAGTAGCTGTTTCTACTCCCAAACAAAGGGAGGAATCCCAATGAAACAGTCAGATACACCTTGTCAATACGATAGTAAATATTCTACTTTTGCTTATTCCTACAATGCCATGATGCTTCTGTCATAACATGGGTGAAATCCCTATACTTGCAAAACTATATTATGGAAATAATACAAATAATTTTTTAAAAAGAAAATTGAAACATTTTCCTAATGGGTTAAAGCACATTTACTTTCTTCACTTTTTTGTTTCACTTCCTGAAATGATCCCTTTTTTTTAGTCAACCCTACCTGTTGTACATGTATACACTTTTTTTTTAATTTGGGGGCTTTGTAATGTTTTATTTTTGACCACTTTTATGTTGGAATAAAATATTAAAGTTTAAAAGAAAAAAAAAATAAAAAAGAACAAACGAATGATTTTCCACTCTATACCACGCATCCAGATCACGAAAGAAAGGTCAGGCGTGCCCAGCATAGCAGGGAAACACCACAACTAAAAATGTAGCAGGGAAGATGTCTTCACATGAGACTTGGAAGGAAATTAAGAACAATTCGGAGATTTCTTATAACTCATTACGTTTTTGTGGGTCAGCTTTCATCAGGAAGGGATGCGTTAGGCAGTATAAGACATGACCATGGGAAAGATTGAGAAATGAAGGAAACACAGGGTTTGCGCCTCTCCTGCTGCTTTGGCAACTGCTCTTTTCCCAAAGTCTGAGGGAGCTGGCTGCCCCTGGCATAAGTGATTCACCTCTGCATTCTCTTTCTTCCCTATATGGCACTGCCCTGGCCACTGAGCAGTCATTCTGAATCATTTAGTGTGTATGTTACTATGAATGAGTGTTTTATGTTTTGTGCGTCTATGTTTGCCACTTTAATTCACATAAATGAAAAGGTATTTAGATTTATGTTTTCTTCTGTCCTGTGCTGTTTTCCTGAAGTATCAATGTTTTTAGATCCATTTGTATAACTACCTGTGCATGAATCTGTTATTTCCAATATTCTTCAGTGTGAATGTCACCTTAAACAACTTGAAACACAAAGCCCTTACTACACCTGATAACACTAAAAGATTCCAACATCTGTTCTCTTATGGGTCTTAAGGGAGCCCAGGTGAGTCTGAGCTGGAGGCACAGACCCTCCCAGCTGCTTGGCTGCAGCTGAGGTCAATGATGCCAGGCCCACGGTTTGCCCGGCAATGTGCTCAGGGAACTTGGGGGTGTGGACGTGCAGGAATTCTGGGAGATTGCACAGGTGGGAATTAACAGGAACCTTAGGGTTCATATCCAGGGGAAGGATGACTACTCTGGAATGTCCATGGACAAGGCCACTCTGCTTGAAAAGCTACAACATGAAACCCACCGAAAAAAAAAATAGAAAAGGGAACAGATTCTGTGAGGCTGGGCCATGAAGTCAGCAAACACGTAAGTGAATCAGGTCTGGGGCTAGAATCTGCAGGAGAATATGTGGGCTCACCTATGTGGAATAAAAAAATCTCCACTGGCATGCGCAAGAACTGTGACTGGAAACAGGCATGGTTGGAAGCTAAGGGGACGCCCCTGCTGAGCTGGAACTGTCATTGGTGAACACAAGAGTCAGAATCAGTGCATTGTCCTAGGCTGAGCATGGTGACAGTCATCCTCAGCTTGGGTGTGACCTGAGTGTGGAAAGGGCCAGGCTGGGCTAGACTCCAGCACCTACTGGTATTAGTGACAGTCAAGGAGGGTGCCGAATGGATTGGGCTGGGTCTTGGCTCCCACTGAACCATGTGAGAGCTGTGTCTGGGCATTGACAAGGTGTGGATGGGCTGTAACATCCAACAGTAAGAACTAGAAAGGGTATGAGCCAATTGGACAAGGACACCGTTCCTGCCAGGACAGCCGGTGGACAAAATCAACCTGGGCCAAGGACCCACTGGTATGTACAAGATCTGCCACTGGAAGGAGACCAGATAGAGAAGTTTGATGAACTCCTTGTTAGGCTGCAGTCCCTGCAGGTAAGCACAAGAACCAAGGCAAGGAGAAGCCCAAACTAGACCAGGTTACAGTATCCGCTAGCATACATATGGGTCAGGTCAGGCGGTGGGCCAGGCTGGACCAGTTCTTAACATCCACTGGCAAATCTAAGAACCAGGATGGGGTACAGGAGGGGCCAAGTTGGGCCGCATCACCAGCCAGTTCACACCTGAGCTGGGACTGACTGGGAAACACTAGGCTGCAGCACTAACCAGCACAAGCGGTTACTGGGGGCAGGGCAGACCGAACTAGGCTGAGGCACTCACTGGTGGATGCCGTAGAAAGATGAGCCATGTCAGTCTGGGGGTGGTGAGTGTCAGGGGTTGGGGGTACGGAGGACTTGGGGTCGCATGGCCAGGTTCTAGGACTCACCCACATGGTGGGTGTTAGATCCTGAGCCCTGGAGAGGGGGATTTGGTGGGTCTCAGGCTTCATGGCCAGGGCTTTGAGTCCACCTGTGCAGTAGGTACTAGATCTGTGAGCCTCAGGAGTGGGGGGCACAGATGGGCCTGCGTCTCCTGGCCCAGGTCCTAGGGCCCAACTACGTAGTGGGTATATGGTCCATGAGCCCCAGGGGTCCAGCAGGGCCTGGGTCTCCTGGACCTGGTTACCAAGCTTGCCTGCATGGAGGGAGCCCAGACTGTAATTCTCAGGTGTGGGGATCCAGCTTGGCCCTAGGTCTCCTGGCCTAGGTCCTAGGACCCACCTATTAAGTGAGTGCCGGGTCCATGAGCCCTGAGGGTGGGGAGCCCAGAGGGGCCTGGGTCTCCTGGCCCAGGTCACTGAACCTGCTTGCCTGGTGTGGGGGTGAGGCAAGACCATGAGCCCTGGAGTTGGGGGATAGGGAGTCCAAGAGGCCCCGGGTCACATGACCTTGCGCCATGGGCTCACCTGCGCCCTGGGCACTGGATCCATGAGCCCCAACAGTGGATGGTTCGGCTTGGCCCAGGTCACCTGGCTCAGGTCCATGAGTCCACCTAGGAGAACTAGTTCTTCTCAGTGTAGGGGATGGAATGCTGGGCAGCAAATCATGGTACAAATGGAGTGCATGGTAGCCCAATGGGCCTGTAGAAAATACCTGGTACCATAGCAGAGAATGGACAACAGAACATATGGACAACTACCCCAACCAAAGGATAACAGCAAATATCTGGGCGAATAGAGACTCTAAGGTCGACTACGTCAGACAATGGACATTGAAAGGGACTCCTCATGCATAAATCAGTGAGATGGACAACATTAGGGAAATATCACATCCATCTGGGCAGAACCTTCGTAGCGTGTGCCGCATGGTGACTTTTTGATGTCGGTTGGCTTTTTCTCATCCTCAGGTACTGAGATGGTTGGGAGGTCAGGTATGGCCTAACTCCTTATCTCCCCTCTTCCCACAGAATGGGAAAAAGAAATAGAAAGCTTGAAAACAAAGATCACACCCACCCTGACTATGTAAACATCACCCAAAATTTTAAAAAGAGATATATATACATCCAAAAAATACATATACATCACACACAGAGATCAGCAGCATTGTTAATGCAAAGCAATGTTTCTTTTTTTTGCAATGTCCTTGAAGATAAATCTTTAATTTCTACTTTATTAGTATTTGTGACAGATGCAAAACATTAGAAAAAACATTATTTGTGTTGAACATGTACAGAATTTTATCTTGACTTTAATTCCCTGATAATGTCATCATTCCCTAAACTATACTTCATTGTAGCTATTTACATAGCATTTACTTTCTACAGACAGTGTAAAGTACATGGCAGGAGGTACACAGGTTAGATGCAAAGTTTATGCCACTTATAAGGAAGCTGAGCCTCTGCAGACTTGCTATCCCCATGGAGTTCTGGAACCAATCTGCAGGATACCAAGAGAAAAACGTACTTAGCACTGTGCCTAGCCCACAATAAATACCAGTCAAGGTTAACTACGGTCATAGTGGCAGGCCAGGAGGGTTACAGGGGTTCAGGAAGCAGTTCCTCAAGGAAGTGAAATTTAAAGTGAAGACACTTTTAAGAGAATAGAACTTGGGTATTGGTATCACAGTGGGATATGTGAAATTGCTGGCAGCGAGCATCCCGTACGGACACTGATTCAGGTCCCGCCTTTTCCACTTCTAATCCAGCTCCCTGAAAATGCCCCAGGGAAGGCATCCGAAAATGAGCCAAGTGCCTGTACGCCCCTGCTACGCATGTGGGAGACCCAGAGAAACTCCTGATGTCAGCCCGGCCTAGCCCTGGCTGCTACAGCCATTCATAGAGTGAACCAATGAATGGGAGAGCGCTCTCTCTCTCTCTCTCTCTCTCTCTCTCTGATCATCTCTTTGTAATTCTGCCTTTCAAACGATTAATGAATCCTAAAAAAAAAAAAAAAAAAAAAAAAGCAGCAGCAGCAGCACAGGAATTGGCTAAGGAAGTAAGGGCTCAAGGCCTGTGATGAGAAAGTGTTATTCCTCCCTTGTGAAAGTCAGGGAGGTCAAAGGGCAAAGGACCCTGGGGGTGGAGAGAAGGCATTCGCATGATTTCCAGCTGGTTGAGGGCCATCTCCAAGATTCAAGAAGTTGCTTCTTCTCCCCTGTTCTAAAATGCTGCTGCCACTATTTTAGTATCTCTAAAGTCAGGATTCATGTTTTGATCAAACGAGTGTGGCAGCAGCAGTGATCCACAGCGGGCCTGTCTCCAAGCACTGTCCTGAGAACAGTAAGACAAGGCCTAACAGTGGCGAGGGGCATAGCAATAGATTTCTGCTCTTAAAAGGTTGCTCTGGTTTCATCATAGATGGCAGACTGAGGATCTTTCCGGAAGCTACCATTTTTCAGAATGACACTGATAGCTCACATAATCATTTGATGGGTTGCAAAAGCAGGTTTAAGGTTAAGCTTCTAGAAAATAGACTCAAATTTATGCCACAGAACTGGCCGCTGGAAGCAATGGTTCCTGCTGCCGCCACCACTGCATCAGAGCCAGTTGAGTGCCAGTAATCTTACCTTGCAAACATTGCCATCCCTGGGAATTGGGAGCCTTGGTCACCACCTTCCAGCAAAGCAGGGTCCATCTGGGTTCCCTTTCTGCCAGTTCCTACTTCTGAATCTAGTGTTTGCATCAGGGAAGAACTGTGATGGCAGCTAAGGGGAGCAGTTACCTGCTTTCAAACGTAGCCTGGGAGTTGGATGGGTGCTGTCCTGTCATCCAAGGATCATCGTGGTTATGCAGCCAGGTGACGGACATGGAAGCCCAGACAGGGGCACCACCTGGAACGCAGTGAGAAGTTCCTGGGCTCATAGCTGCCAACAGGCAGGTAAGGGGCTTGCCTTTCACAACCACAGCAATGGGCGAGGAAGCTGGCAGAGGCAAAGAGGCAGAGATGGGCTCATCCAACACCTCTGAGCTCACAGAATACAGGGAGTATTTGCATGTTAGCTGGATCTTTAATTATAAAGATCACACAAATATTAAATCCACAAAGACAAAAACTGCTGAAAGCTTAAGTCTGAATTGAAATAAAAATCATATGGTGACCTCTGGCACACATGGTGCTGGGTGGAAACCCATGCCATCAGCTACTGACTTGGTTAGCCGTAACAATTAACCCCTTCCCTTCCTTTCATTTATTTTTTCTTTCCTTCCAGCTTAATTTACACACTAGACAACAAGCAAAACAGGAATACTCTATTTCCTGTAAATCAATAAAATATCTATAGCTATTTGGGTAAATTATTTTCCCTAAGTATGTTTTACACATTAAATATGGATAATTTACACAATCAGGGCAGTACATGAAGAAATCAACTCTGAACGTAGAAAGAGCTTTAATTTAACGCTCACTTTGCCAGCTGGGCAACTTCGGGCAAATCATTAAACCTTACAGGACCTCACTGGCAGTTTTCTTCCTTGTCAAACTGTCATAAAACCATCTATGTGTTTTGTTGTGGAGATCAGCATGACTGGAAAGTGCTGGGGATGTGTGTGGTTGGTGCTTAGTGTTAAGTTATCACAGCCGATTACAAATGCCAACATTCCCAGTACTTCCACAACGAGTCAGGTTCCTTGAGCAAAACCAGAATACATAATTCTGGATTTTAAAATCTTCGCATTGCTGTTTTCATGCATTTTTGTTGTAAATCCCTCCCTTTAATCTCAGATAGCACTCATAGAAATAGTCAGCAGTTTAATGTTCAACCTTAAATGCTGGTCTATTGCCTTTGACTATAAAATTTTGCCACATTCTTTCATGAGCTTCTGACTGAATATTTATTCAGAAGAATATTTTTCCAGAAGAATAAACTCACATCATTAGTACATATAAAATCCATCAGCTCTTCTGCATTTAATTCTATGAGTAGAAAGGTAGGCTATTTTTCTCTACCTAAAGTTAGGCCAAAGGTTACCCCAGAGTAGCACTAAATTCCTAAATTCTGATGTTCTAAATCTTTTCCTATCAAAGATGAGCCAGGGTCTAGTAAAATGTTGGTGTTGATCAGAAGGACTCCTAGCCAGAGTGAAAATCCAACTGGCCTTGGAAAATGGGAAGTGAAGGAAAGAGTGGTTTGGGGATGCAGAGGACTGGAGTCTACCAGTGGTGGCAACAGGAGCTGCCTCACTTGTCTGAGCCCATTTCTTTATCTGTAAAGCAGAGATAGTAGAATCCATTGACACTTCCACAGTGCTGCAGTGATGATCCAAAGAAGTCATGGAAACAACCCGTATGTGTCTCCACATGAAAATGGATAAACTTTCAATAATGCATTCATAAATGGAATACGAGAGGACTTAAGAAGTTCACAGAAATGGAGTGGAAATACAAGTTTAATTTGGGGCATTTGAAGCATGTTCAAAAGGTCCATGATAAATTTATATGAGAAAAAAAAACAGGCACAGGTTTCAAAATGCTATATACCAAAATGAATTTATATCTTTATTTTCTACAACTTTTCAAAATAGCCTCTTGTACCCAGTGACAAAAACAAGCAAATTATCAATAAATGACACAACACAGATTAGTCTCAAAAGCACTATGCTAACCAAAACAGGACAGACATAAAGGATTGCAGGATTCTACGGTGTGAAATTCTATGGCAAGGAAAGCTGACTCACGTCATGGAAACCAGGGAACTGATCACATGGGAAGTGAAAGGAATCGATAAGGGGCACAGAAAGTAGCCTATATCTCAATGAAGAGCATGTGTTTCTCAAAGATGGGATACACAATTAAATCTACACATTTCACCATGACAGTATAAATTACACTTCCTTGAAAACACATATAGCGCAGACATTTGGGTTAGCAGTAAGAACACTAATTATGACTCCCACTAATTCGGATCTTCTGGGTTTGATTCCTGGCTCCACATCCTGATTCCAGGTTCTTCCTAATGCAGATTCTAGGAGGCAGTAGTGATGGCTCAAATCATTGGGTTCCAGTCGCCCAGATGGGAGACCTTGCTTTCCCAGCTCCTGGCTCCAGCCCAGGACCATTGCAGGCATTTGCAGAGTAAATCAGTTTGTGAAAGGGAGTTGGCTCTCTCTCTCTCTCTCTCTCTCTCTCTTTTTTTTTTTTTTGCCGATGTTAACATAGTTGATCAGAGTGTAATGGATCAAGGGTTAGGGGAAAGTGGGTGTGATCATTGTTTCCAAATTTCTGTTTAGGTGGGGAGGTGAGGGATAAGGGGAGAAGCCATACCCAGCTTCCCAACTGGTCCAGTACTTAGGGATGGAGAATGATCACCTAATATCAAGCCAGGGTTCTAATGTGGTACATTCTCTGAGGGTTCTGCCTAAGGGGCTTCGATAGTTCTGAAATGCTGTCAGTCTCGCAGATCCAAGGATGAGGGAACACTTTCAAAGTCCATTGGCTAACATGGTCAACCTCATAGGCTCCATTTACCCAGATATTTGCTGTCTTCTTTTGGTTGGGGTAGTTTCTCTGGAATGGTACACATGTTCCCTGCAGGGCCCAATGGGTTGCCATAGCCTCCATGTGGATCTGGGACAGCTATCTAATACCCTAGCTTTTCCACTGAGGAGCACGCATTCTCACAGGTGGGCCACAGACCCTAGCTAGGCGACCTGGGCCTTGCTGAACCCACCATCCCCAAGGCTCATGCACCCAGCACCCACCCTGTAGACAGACTAAGAACAACCCAGGCAACCCAGGCCCTGCCAGACTCCCCACCCCCGGGGCTCCCCACCATGTAGGCAGGCCAAGGATCTGGGCTACGGTACCCAGGTACCTCTGGACTCTCTACCCCTGAGACTCACACACCCAAAACCTGCCATGCAGGTGGGCCAAGGAACCAGGCCAGGTAATGTGAGCCTCTCTGGATCCCCAGCTCCCAGGGCTCACAGACCTAGTTCCCACCAGACCCCTTGCCCCTGAGGCTCAAAAGTCTGGTTCCCACCATGTAGGTGGGCCAAGGACCTGGTGACCTGGGCCCTACTGGACCCCCTGTCCCTGAGGATGACAGGCCCAGTACCCACTGCACAGACAGGCCAAGGACCTGAGCCAGGCAACCCAGGCTCTGCCAGATCCCCCACCCCCGAGGCTCATGGACCCAGCACCCACCTCCCCCACTGCAATAGCTCACCTCACCTTGGCAGCCTGATTCAGTCCAATTTGCCCCCAGTTCCAGCTCATGCTGGTGGGTGCTGCAGGCTAGCCAGGCCCAGCCAGCCCTTAATTCCAGCCCTGATATGAACTGGCTGGCACTGAGGCCTAACCTGGTCCCTCCTGATCCTGTCCTGGTTCTCAGATCTGCCAGCGGATGTTACGAGCTGGCCCAGCCTGGCCTGCTCTGGACCTGACCACACATATGGCAGCGGGTATTGTAACCTGGTCTGGTCTGAGCTACTCCTGCAAGGAGCATCTGAAAGGACTGCATTCTGACAAAGGAGTTCCCCTAGCTCCTCTATCAGGTCTTCTTCCAATGGCAGATGTTGCACACACTGATGGGTTTGGGCCCAGATGATGACCAATGCTAACTATTCCAACTCAGGCCTCTTAGGTGAACTGGTCTGACCCTTAAAGGTCCTCCTGTTCCCTGCTCCAAACAACTCAGTATCAGCACCCTTGCTTTACCTGCTAGAACAGTGACATTGTCCATGGAAGTCCCTAGCAAGTCATTCATCACCTAGACATGAACTCTCAGGTTCCTACATGGCTACACCTGTGCCAATAACCAGACCCCTTTTAGGTCCACACCCTCAAGTCCCCAGAGCATTTAAGCAGCTGGAGGGGTAAAAGTCCTAGGTTGGGAAGCTAGGCTGAGCTCCCTCCAATCAGCCTAAACTACATGCGGCTGGTGGGGTGGAAGCTCCCATTCGCGTGCCCAGCCCCTCTCTCTTTCTCTCAAATAAATAAAAGCTTAAAATATAATGGCATAAATACTTGTCTGAAATAGATATTCTACTTGAAATTTAAAAATTTGAAATTTGTGTAAATACACAAGTTCTGTAGAAATGTAAAATGCCACTCTTGGTCAGACAACGTCGTTTAATTGGGTTGCTTTCTTTTACTTTCCGAAGGTTATAGTTTGAACTGAATATAGAAGTTCCTGGGAAAACCAAAGAGCATACAAATAAAGCAATGCTAAGTTTAGTAATAATGTGTCAAATTCTAATAGCGTGTGGCATATGGACCATTCCACAGTATATACACTTTCTCTAAATCAGACTCCCTAGATTTCCAGAGGAAAGGGAAGTTGCTATTTAAAATTTAGTTCAAGACAAGCAAGTGCTTTAGCAATTATAAAAGAATGAAAGAAAGAGAAAGAAAGAAAGAAAGAAAGAAAGAAAGAAAGAAAGAAAGAAAGAAAGAAAGAAAGAAAGAAACAGGAGGAAGTGTTTGGCACAGCAGCTAAGAATTGGCTTGGGGTGCCCGACCCTCATAGCAGGGGGCCTGAGCTTGAATCCTGGATCTGCTTCCAATTCTGCCTTCTTTCTGTTGCTCACCCTGGGAGAAAAGAGTGATGGCTCCCCGTATCTGCCCCCACCTGGAAGACCCAGATGGAATTCTAAACTCATGAGTTCAGCTGACTCAAGTACTAGCAGGCATTTTTGGAAGTGAACCCGTGGTTGGAAGAGTTCTCTTTGTTTTCAAATAAAAAAACCTTTTTTAAACAATCACAAAGACAGTAATAACCATACTTTACGTTGGCTATGCCAGCCTCTTACATGTTCATGCTTCTGCTCAAGGTAGCCCCTCAAAGCCGACAGCATTGCTCTACTTCAAAAATAAGAAAGCCAAGGCTCAGAAGTAGCCAAGTTACTTGCCATAAAATATATATACTAAATATTCAAACCTGTGTGTGTGTGTCTGACTTCGTAGTTTCTTTATTCTATCCTATATATAAGGGAACTTCAAAAAGTTTGTGGACAGAAATGGGTACTTTTTAAAAGATTCATTCATTTTTAATTGATTTTTACAGAGAGAAAGAAAAGCAGGGAGAAAAATCTTCCATCTGCTCATTCATTCCCCAAATGGCCACAGTGGTCAGAGCCAAGCTGATTGAAAGCCAGGAGCCTGGAGTTTTTTCTAGGTCTTCCATGTGCGTGCAGGGTCCCAAGGCTTTGGGCCATTCTCCTCTGCTTTCTCAGGTCACAGGCCGGGGGCTGGGTGGGAAGTGGAGCAGCTGGGACACAAACCGACACCCATATGATGGATTCTAGTGCATGCAAGGCAAGGGTCTAGCCACTGAGCCAATGCGCTGAGCCTGAAGGACAGACACCGTGCCACAGTTGTTAAAGCTGCCATGTCCATATCAGGGTGCCGGTGTGAGTCCTGAATGCTCTGCTTCTGATCCAACTTGCTGCTAGTAGAAGATGGCCCGAGTGCTTGGGCCTCTGCCCCCGCATGGGAGACCTGGATGGAGTTCTCAGCTCCTGGCTTCAGCTTGGCCCAGCCTACCTATTTGGTCATTTGGCTAGTAACCCTGTGAATGGAAGCGCGCTCTCTCTCTCTCTCTCTCTGCTTCTCCTCCTCTCTATTACTCTACCTTTCAAATACATAAAACAATACATTAAAAATATTTGTGCAAAATTGAATTAAACGATGTTAATTTTGGATCTCCATTAAGTTTTCCATAATAAGCATTTTCCTTGAAATGTGTGAAGATCACTTTATATATAACACATATATTTTCCAATCCCAATCCCACTTATTGTTACATTAGTATCTTCACAATCGATCATCATTTAATCTCATTGCACAATCATCACTAATAGCTAGTACTCATTGAGCCGTTCCTTGTCAAGGGTCAGACATTATGCAGGAGTTAAGTTCTTAAATGCTTAAAACAACCTAAGTAAGATGTAGAGGTTATCTCTAGCCTGGTTTTACAAATGAAGAAATGGGTCAAGAGCAAAACAACTAGAGGACCTCTTTCCAGGCCCAGTGCGTAGTACAGCACAGCCAGGATTTGTCCCCAGGCAGCCTATGCTCAAGGGCTGCATTGTGACCATTACATCTCTAGCTTAAAGATAAGACAATCAAGGCTCAGAAGCAGCCTGAAATACATACTAAATAGTCAAACCTGTGTGTGATGCTCTCTTCTCCATGCCGGAGAGCGGCTGGCTAGGAAGTGAAACATTATGTAACACAACTAAAACTCTTAGGAACATTTTCAAATTTCCCAGGAAAGGTCCACAGCCACAGACTAGCTCTAGATGATAAAATAACACTAACGTTTCAGATTCAGCTCATCAGAGCAATTGGGAATATTGGTACACCTCTAACAGAGGCAGACACGCAGAAATCCAGCAATCTTTATTACCGAATATCCTTAAAAGACCATAAGGTCACAACATGACTCCATGATGATGAATCAGGTCTTAAAAATGCCTTCTCCCGAATCCAGTGGTTCATCCCCACACTTGGAAGGATATGTCAGAGTCCCGGATCACTGGCTCGCTGTGCACAGCGAGGAGAGAGGGACATAGGGAGAGAGCAACCCCCATGTTTCTCACACTCCCCCATCTCTTTTCCTCCCAGAGAAGCAGGGAGCCAGTCTTCAATGCCTACTACAGGGTGCTCAGTGTTTGCATGCCTCAGAAACACTGGAGCCAGCACACCGAGAACATATGCAAATGCCAATCTCTACCAAGACTGAACATCTCCAAACTTCAGGACACTGAAGTGAAATTAACACTGCCTACTCAACGAAACACATGGCTGCTATCTCAGTTACTGACAACGCGGGAAATGCTGCAAATTGCTCAACAGAAAAAATACTTTTTAACAAAAAGTAAAATGCTAAATATGTTGAACAAACAGAAATAGTTATCCTTCATTAAATAAAGAAAAAAAGAAGACACTATTATCTTTTAGATTAAGAAAAAATTCAACACTGTCCGTATATGATGTTTATGCCTGGTCAGAACAAAACTCCCGCAGACCCAGAGCGAATGTACGGCTCTGCATAAACATGGCCGGCCCATCACAGTGGAACTCACTGAGCGTAACAGATCTTCAGCTCCCATTCACAGTTAGAAACACAGATCAATAAAAAACTCCATCATGGTTTCCACCAGCCGTCAGACTTTCTTTGCACACAAACTATAAAGGCCCTGCAGGGGCCAGCAGTGCAAGTCTGCCTTCCTGCCTGCTCAGCCAAGCTCAGAGCAGTTTAAAAGCCAGGTGGTGCTTTTTAGGGGATTTCTGTGATTTTCTGGATTGCTTCAAAGAGCCCCCCAGCCCTGCCTCAGCTTGTCACAAACTCACCAGAGTGTGTAGCTCTGAAAAATTCTCTTGGTTTTGTTTCTCATCACCACATATCACAAGCACTTTTTCTGTAACATTCCTAAGAGATATCAGTGTGACAGCTTTCAAATCAGAGATGAAGATAAACATTTCCAAGACATCTCTCTATTGGGCAGCTTTGTTTCCCAACCTACCCCTCGTGTTGGTGTAAGTATTGTTCAAACTGCTTACAGATGCAAGCAACAGTGCTCAACTAATTTGCCTTAGATACTAAAGCTCCATAAGGGAAAGATTGTCACCATGGTGTGCCAGAGACAGCACAAATGGACACGGTGAAGAAGAGTTCCTTGGATGAGTAATCTACAGATGAAACCACCACAGGTGTTTGTAGCCCTAAGAACCTTTTGTAGCTTTCCAGAATTACTGTAAGGGCCACTGCCAAAGGCTTTGCAGGGCTGCAATGCATGAGCTGTGGCTTCAGAACAAAAGGAACTGTTTCATACCTAAAATATTGCTAGTGATGTCAAAAGAATGCTCCAAAGTAAAGGAGCCTTACAGGGTGTTAAGTCATAGATGCAAGTAAAAATTTAAATAATAGCATCATCAGTTTATTTTTTTTTAGGTTTTTAATTTTAATTGGACCCTAGCAAAGCTCTATGTGTAAACATGAAATCAATTCTGAAAAAAAAAAAAGAAAAACTGGAACCTTAGTTAACTCATTTAATCCTAGATGGTAATTTTACTCCTTCAAGAGGACCTTTCATTATCCACCTCACTATCAAGGAAGAAAGGAAAGCTAGCAACCATGAAGTGCCTGCTCTATGCAAAGCAATAAAAACAGTCTTATTCATCACTTCAATAGATGCGATCAGGGAGCCAATCAGACAACTTCTGTGTTAAATTGAAAGTAAATAATCAAACTGTTATTGAGTTGGAAAGTAAATTTCTAACACCTAATTTTGCCTTCATACATATGTTAAGTGTCTAGAATTAGAAAACAACCCAGACAGTGACTCTTAGCAAATGAAGAGTAGGAAAGGTATTTCCCAGGCTGGTCAGGAGTGCTGTTCGAGATCACTGGAAAGGATGGACATTTCAAAGAATATTAATCACTTCCCCACGGACACTAAGCCAAAGAGTAGTGCTATGGTTTCAATGTTCTCCCTCAAAATTCATAGGCTGTCAATTTAGTCCCCAAATTTGTATGTTATTTGGAAATGATATCGCTGGGAAATAATTAGAATTAGATGATGGGGCCCCATAATAGTGTTAGGGACTTCATAAGAAGAGGAAGCAAGATCTCAAGGTGCCTTTTGTCTCCCAACACCGCACGTTGCCCCTCAACAGACGTCCTGCCAATGTCTGCACCTTGCTGTTGGGGTTCCCAGCCTCTGGATCTCTGAGCTCAGTGAATGTGCCTCCTTCAGAAATTCCTAAATTTGGGGTGTTTGATTGTAGCAAACAGAAAATAGAAGCAGACAGACTACAAGTGGTTTGGGGTCATCTGCTCCGTCACTAGCGCCCAGGAGGCTAAAGCCACACCAGAGCATACACCTCCAAGCTGAGTGGTTTCAAAGTCAGGCTCCAACTTGAGTGGTTTCAAAGTAGTGAGCACATTTGCCACAAACCCTCCCTCCCTCTCTGATTCCCTCTACTTCTCTCCCTGGCTGAACCAGTTTTTATTCTCCTGGTCATTATGGGGAAATGTCCAATATTTTTCTGTCTTTTCAATATTCCCCATCTTCATTTCTCCTCTCTTTCTCCTTGCCTCTCTCCCACAGTGACCATAACACAGAAATGAAGCCTTTAACTTTACACTGCTTGATTGGAAAATTTTATAGCTCTCCCTGAAGAGTGCTTTTGCTTTTTCTTTTATGTTCAATATTTTTTAAAAACTTTGCTGTTTTATTATTAATAAAATTGCACGACAATCTGTTACATTCAGTAAATCTTGTTCTAATTCTCCATGAAAGAGAGCTTTGCGTTGGGCTTCATGGAAAGCATTACTTTCGCAGGCGTTGGGGGAGCACACTCTGTGAGGGGCTATGGAGCCTGGAAAGCTCACCACTTATGAAACCTATCATTAATTTGCTTTTTTAAAAAAAACACATCATAAAAAGAAAAATCCCAGGATAGAATATTCAGTACAAAGGAAGCATACAATAATTGAGATATAAAATGACTCATAACTGGAACTATCACATGGTTTCTAAAAATAATGAAAAACTGAAACAGAAAACCTTTGAAAGGAAATCAACACAGTTTATTTTAATATAGGACATCTTTCAAAGGTAAAGCAAGATTCCATCCCGAGCAGGCATTTTGTTTCAGCTATTGATCTACCTCCTATTGATTCTTCCTTTTATTGATTTTAAAATCAGAAGGAGGTCTCACCATCTCTCCATTTATTTATCCCTCTAATGCCTGAAGGAAGCTGAGGCTGATGGAGACGGATGGTATTTTCTAAACTTAGAGAAAGCCTCAGAGCCAGATCCCTTAAAAGAGGACACAATTGTTTATGCATCACCACCTATGGCTGCTTGTCCTGCTCATCAACATCAAAGGAAGCAAATGGTACTCCAGTACTTCTCACAGTTTCAGAGTCGCTGGCCTGGGCCCAAGTGCACAGCTGTGTTCTGTGGTGCCCAACAGCATCGACTTTATTCCCAGAGACAAGGACCCTAGCTCTCGCTCTGTTCTCCTGGGGAGGAAAATGTGCTGAATCCTCCTAAGAACTCAAGTTGGGTTTGCTCGCTTATATTCCCTGAATAACTCTCAAAGAACTGTCTGAGTGTGTCCTCCACAAAATTGTGTTCCATCTAAACAACCACTACAGAAAAATAGCTTTTGCTCTTGAAAAATTGAAAGCTGTTACCTGGAGTTGATCATATATTATTCAACAACTTTTTTTTTTAGAAAAGTGCCTGGGTTACTTACTACTCAAAATTGCTTATCAACTTTTGCTTAACAACAAAAATCTAGTTATTACTTGAAAGTTATACACCTGCTGGAAACAAAGTTGAAAAATTAACCCTTCCAGTTTTTATTTAATTTTTTTCTGAATTAAATTCTGATGCTTACTAGGAGATGCAGCTTCATAACAAAAGCCTTCCTTCCTACCATCTGCTACCACTAAGAAAATCCTAAACACAAATGCAGAACCACGTCATCTCCGCCAGACAAACTTCATTATCAATATTAATAAGAGACAAGGGTAACACGGAAACAAGCCCAAGTCATGCAGATATTTTACTATAAATATTCACATTACCACCCAACTAATTTGGCCAGATCTGTTGGCAAATTAAAAACAAATGCAAAGCTTGTCTAAGATTATTTCTCTCTCACTAACAAGATACCTTCTTAATTAAGAAATTAGCACAGCCCAATCTCAAGTTCAGAATTCAAGTTCACGGTTCAGCAAAGCTGTAAGATTCATGGACCTTTAGAACATTTTGAATATAGAATGTATTTATCCCCATGGGCCACTGTTTATTTCATGGCCTTCAACCCCCTCATCAGGTCACTGGTTTAATTCTCAAACAATAAGTACGAAAATAAGCTCAGTTAAGAGCAGTTCAACTCACATATTTATCTGTAGGTTCTTCTCGTTCACTCCCATTTCAGACATATTCTGTCCCTTTACCTACATTTTCTTGTAGAAAAGAAATTACCAAAAGCTTAAACTGGCTTCCTGGGGGAACACTTTCTGGAGGACCAGGTTGTTTCTCTTTTAACCACTTGTAATTGGGAAGAAGGAGGAATTTCAACTGAATAAGAGAAGCATGCTTCACTTGGAAATGCAGGTCGACCCTCGGATTCCCCTGGACAACCAGCCATTTGGGCTAATCATCTCCAGCAGAGCTGGGAAGTGATGCTTTCCTGGCACGAAGAGCTCCCGTGACTGACCTTGTGGGCGACTAGGGACTCGCCAGCCTTCAGAACCGCAGGCTCCGGTGATCCGGGCTCCAGCACCAGCCAGACATCCGGCGGTGGCCTCCACACGGACGTTGTGACCGCCAGATTAGAGCCTGGGTCTGTGTGGGGAGCTGGGAAGGCGAGTGTGGTCCGGGACCTGACAATCTGAGCTGGGTGATTGGGACCAGCTGCAGGCAGAGGGAGTCGGGGACTCAGGGAGCCACCTTGTGTGGAGAGGCGCAAAGCGAAGTTGATAGAACAACACACAGGCCCCTTTCTGACTGTTCAGACGGATCTGATCTAGGGGTGGAGGGGAGCACCGGCTCTGCTCCCTGCGGGGTCGGTGTGGTCCCTGGAACTGAAAACTAGCAACTGCAGTTCTCCACCTGGAGCCATATCGAGTGGTAGGACAGCAGGTGTGAACCCTAAGTGGAGATCCAGAGTGGGCGTGTTGTTGGTTAATTGCGCGGAGCTGAGCCCACGGCAATAGTCTTGCAGCCTGGGGGGGTCTGTGTAGTCCCTGGAGCTGACTGCGACAGCCCCCTGATCTTTCTGGCCACCAAGTCTGCCCAGGGTGACCTCAGGATGTACTTAGACATGTTGGCTAGCAGGGGGCGACAAGCTCAGTGCTGCCTATAAAATCAGTGCCACGGACAAAGCAATTATTCAGGACAGCTGTGTTTCCTAAACTCAGGGTACTGATTGAACATTAAAGTCAATTTATACACCTGAGGTAACAGACCATAGAGATGTCATCAAACAGATTGGCAATTACAAAAAGTAAAAGACAAGAAAAAAACACGAAGAATGTTACTAAAGTCTCTCCAACAAAGGAGCAAAAGCCTCGCCCATTCTCAGAGTTAACTGAGGAAGACATTGAGAAAATGGGGGACAAAGAACTCAGAAAACTCATTGCAAAGCTGCTGGTCAACAATGAGAAGTACAAAGAAGAGTTCAAAGAAGAAATAGCAGTAATACATCAAATTAAGGCTGACATATCAGAAATGAAGAACACAGTAGAGCAAATTAAAAATACAGTGGAGAGTCTCAAAAACAGAACGAATGAGGCAGAAGAAAGAATTTCAGAATTAGAAGATATTTCCTGCCACCACGAAGAAACAAACAAAAAGCTGGAAGCAGAGCTAGGTCAAGCTAAAAAAAAGTATCCAAAAATTAAAAGATATGATTAAAAGGTCTAACATAAGAGTTATGGGTGTTCCAGAAGGTGCAGAAAGAGAAGCTGGGATTAGAGGTGTATTCCATGAAATAATACAGGAAAACTTCCCTAAACTGAGCAAAGGATTAGAAAATAATATACAGGAGGGCTACAGAATTCCCAACAGAGTTGAGCAAAAACGAACTTCATCACGACACATGATAATCAAGCTCTCTTCAGTTAAATAAAAAGAAAAAATCCTTAAATGTGCACGAGAAAAAAATCAAGTGTGATATAGGGGAACCCCAATTAAACTCACAGCTGACTTTTCAGAGGAAACGTTACAGGCCAGAAGAGACTGGAGTGACATATTCCAGATTCTAAAAGAGAAAAATTTTCAGCCCAGAATAATTTACCCTGCAAAGCTCTCCTTTGTCTTTGAAAATGAAATAAAATTCTTCCACAATAAAGAAAAACTTCAAGATTTTGTCTCATCTAAACCTGCCCTACAAATGATATTCAAGGAAGTTCCTATGAAAGAAAAAAGAAATAGCAACCATCAGAAACAAAGGCAAATGTGGAGAACATCCAACTAAACCGCTAACAGAAGACCTAATTTAATACAACACATCGCCAAAATGACAGGACCAAACTGTCCCTTATCTATAATAACGCTGAATGTAAATGGCTTAAACTCATCAATCAAACGCCATAAATTGGAGGATTGGATCAAAAAACAAAACCCAACTATCTGCTGCTTACAGGAGACGCATCTTATCAATAAAGATCAGAAAAAATTGAAAGTGAAAGGATGGAAAAAGATATTTCAAGCAAATGGTAAGGTAAGACAAGCAGGAGTAGCCATTCTTATACTAGATAACATAGACTTTGATGTGAAGAGCATCAAAAGAGATAAAGAAGGATACCATATAATGATCAAAGGATACCTCCAGCAAGAAGAGATCAGCATAATAAATGTTTATGCTCCAAATGCCAAAGCATCTAGCTACATGAAACAAATATTAATGGGATTAAAGGGAGAAATAGACTCCAATACGATCATAGTGGGGAACCTTAATAACCCATTAACACAAATGGACAGATCAAAAAACCAGAAACTCAGCAAAGAAACAATAGAACTCATTCAATCTCTAGAGCAAATGGACTTAGTTGACATCTATCGAACCTTTCATCCTACTGACAGAGAATACACGTTTTTTTCATCAGTACATGGAACTTTCTCCAGAATTGATCATATTATAGGCCATAAAACAAGCCTTAGCAAATTTTAAAAAGTGGAAATCATACCATGCACGTTCTCAGACCACCAAGGAGTGAAGCTTGAGACCAAGAATTTGAAACACAAACATATGGAGGCTGAATAATATATTACTAAATGAGCAATGGGTTAGAGAGGAAATCAAAGGGGAAATTAAAAAATTGCTTGAAACAAATGAAGGCATCAACACAACTTATCAGAACTTATGGGACACAATCAAGGTGGTGCTGAGAGGAAAGTTCATTTCAATTAATGCTTATCTCAAGAAACAAGAAAAGCACCAAGTAAATCAGCTAATCTTACAGTTGAAGGAACTAGAAACACAACAACAAAGCAATCCTAAAACTAGTAGGAAAAAAGAAATCATCAAAAAAAGGGAGGAAATAAACCAAATAGAGACCAAGAGGACTATACACAAGATTAATCAATCAAAGAGTTGGTTCTTTGAGAAAAATCAACAAAATAGACTCCCCACTAGCTCGACTAATTCAAAAAAGGGAGAAAATACACATCAATAGTAATAGAAATGAGAATGGAGATATAACAACAGATACCTTAGAAATACAAAGAATCATCAGGAACTATTATAAGCAACTATATGCGAACAAAACAGAAAACTTAGAGGAAATGGACAGATTTTTGAACATATACAATCCACCAAAATTGAATCAAGAAACAATTAACAATCTAAATAGCCCAATAACATGCACTGATTGAATCAACAATTAAAGCCCTCCCAACCAAGAAAAGCCCGGGACCAGATGGCTTCACTGCTGAATTCTACTAAACGTTCAAGGAGGAACTAACCCCAATCTTACACAAGCTTTTTCAAACAATAGAAAAAGAGACAATTCTTCCAAACTCATTCTATGAAGCTAATATCACTTTAATACCAAAGCCAGGGAGAGAAACAACAGAAAAAGAGAACTACAGACCAATATCCTTGAGGAACATAGATGCAAAGATCTTCAATATAATACTAGCCAACAGGATCCAACAACACATTAGGCAGATTATTCACCCGGACCAGGTGGAATTCATCCCAGGCATGCAGGGATGGTTCAACATTCACAAAACAATAAATGTGATACATCACATCAACAAGTTGACTCATAAAAACCGTATGATCCTCTCAATAGATGCAGAGAAGGCATTTGATAAAATCCAACACCACTTCATGTTAAAAACCCTAAACAAGATAGGCATAGAAGGAACATTCTACAACATAATCAAAGCAATTTACGATAAACCCAATGCCAGTATCATACTAAATGGGGAAAGACTGGAAGCCTTCCCGCTAAAATCTGGAACTAGACAGGGATGTCCACTCTCACCGCTACTTTTCAATATAGTTTTGGAAGTCCTTGCCAGAGCTATTAGACAAGAAAAAGCAATTAAAGGAATACAAATTGGAAATGAGGAATTGAAATTATCGCTATTCGCAGATGACATGATTCTCTACACAGGAGAACGAAGACTCAGTCAAAAGACTATTGGAACTCATAAGATACTTTGGCAAAGTAGCAGGATACAAAATTAATGAACACAAATCAATGGCACTAGTGTATACAAATAATTCCACTGCTGAGAAGGAAATTGTAAGTACAGTCCCCTTTAAAATAGAGGAAAGGAATCTTAAATACCTAGGAATTAAGTTAACTAAAGATGTGAAAGACCTCTATGATGAAAACTATAAATCATTTAAAAAAGAAATAGAAGAAGACCTTAAAAAATGGAGAACCTTACCATGTTCTTGGATTGGCAGGACCAACATTATCAAAATGGACATATTACCGAAAGCAATATATAGATTCAACGCAATCCCAATCAAAACCCTAGCAACATTCTTCTCAGAAATAGAAAAGATGATACAGAAGTTCATCTGGAATCACAAAAGACCACGAATAGCTAAAGCTGTCTTGAAAAATAGAAATCAAACTGGAGGAATCATAATTCCAGACCTCAAGACATACTATAGAGCAGTGGTTATCAAAACAGTCCGGTACTGGTACAGAAACAGAGAAGAAGATCAGTGGAACAGAATAGAAACACCAGAAGGGGATCCACACATGTATAGTCAACTAATCTTTGACAAGAAAACAGAAAACAATCCAGGTAAAAAACCTGGTCTATTCAATAAAAGCTGTTGGGACAACTGGATAGCAGCTTGCAGAATAAAGAAGCAGGACCCACACCTGTTGCACTATACAAAAATCAGCTCTAATTGGCTCAAGGACCTAAACCTACACCCAGAAACCATTAAACTACTAAAGGAAAACATAGGAAGCACACTCCAAGATATAGGAACAGGGAAAGACTTTTTAGAAAAGACGCCTAAAGCAACGGCGATCAAATCCAAAATGAACAAATGGGACTATATCAAACTAAAGAGTTTCTGTACAGCAAAGGAAACAATTAAAAAAGTGAAGAAGCAACCAACAGAATGGGAGAAAATTTTTGCATTCTACACAAGTGACACGGGACTAATATCTAAGATCTACAAAGAGCTTCAGAAACCCAGGGATAGTGAAAAAACAAACCCTGTAGCAAAATGGGCAAAGGAAATGAACAGACATTTCTCAAAAGAACAGATTCAAATGGCTAACATATGAAAAGATGCTCAGGCTCTCTAGCCATCAGAGAGATACAAATGAAAACCACCTTGAGGTACCACCTAACTCCTGTGAGACTGGCCTACATTCAGAATTCGAAAAACAACACATGCTGGCGTGGATGTGGGGAGAAAGGTACCCTCCTTCACTGCTGGTGGGAGTGTAGGCTAGTACAATCATTGTGGAAATCCATATGGAGAGTGCTTGGAAAATTGCAAATAAACCTGCCATATGACCCAGCAATCCCGCTCTTAGGAATATACCCAACAGAAGTAAAATCTGCATATGAGAAGGGAATCTGTAATCCTATATTTACAGCAGCACAATCTACAATAGCAATGACATGGAAACAAACCAGATGTGCGTCTAAGGAAGAATGGTTAAAAAACTGTGGTACATCTACTCAATGGAATATTATTCAGCTGTCAAGAAGAACGATATTATTCTATTTAAAACCAGGTGGTCCCAACTAGAAACCATTATGCTCAGCGAAATGAGTCAATCACAAAAGAATAAATACCATATATTCTCTCTCATATAAGGAAGCCAACATGGAAAGGGTAGCTCCAATAGTCCATTGAGTGTCTGTTGGCTGTTTTGGCTGTGTCTCAGATGTTTTGATGTTTTTATGTTGGTTTGTTTGCTTCCAAATAATTTCTTTTCTCTAGTGGAGTTCGTCAAGTGCCTATGGAGTATGCAATGGCAACATAGTTCCTAAGAGACTTCTGTGTTTCCTTTTAGTTAAGCATATGCTGCCTACTCAGTGGCACATTACTTAATCAAGGTGCTACAATTTGTTGTTGACGTTGTTGCTGTTGTTATTTATGCTGTGATTGATGTGGCTGTTATGAAATGATGTCAATCCGAAAAATAGTTAAAAAAAATGTTCTAGATATGAGAAAAAAAATGTCTTTGGTATTTTGAGATTGCAATAAGCTTGTAAATTGCTTTAAGTACGATGGGTATTTTGATGATATTAATACTTTCAATATATAGGAATTTGATTTTAATAGATAATTTTGTACTATGAATGTTTACTGTTAGTACCAGTGTGAAATATGGCTTTTTGTTATTGTTATACTTTTGTTTTCAAAAGATTAATTTTTCTGGCCGAAAGTCTTAATTATTTTTGAGGTAATCTGTGACTACTTTGCCATGTGTGTGTTTTTCCTTTCTTCCTGTGTGTTCCATGAGGAAGATATTCTGACTTTGTAGATGAAACATGCTTATGCTTTATTGTACAAGAAGTCTTGTGTTTTTAAAGCAAATAAAGCTGTTTTTTTAAAAAAAATTAACCACTTATAATTGAACATTTCTTGGCACAGGCAACACCATTCATCCAGTTGAGATCTAAAAGCTATCTGTCAATCACAGCAGTTTCCCTAGGCTGCCATGTCCGATACCCTTAATAACAATCATCTCTCTTCCCATACCTCCTTTGACCATCATCAAGAAATTATCAGTAGGCCTCCTTCCTGCTTGTTAATTAGAGTTTAGTCATCAGTAGCATATAGCCAGTATCGTTTCTTTGGTTGCCTCACCTTGACAATGTCCTTTATGGATGGGAAGTGCTCTCAGTAATTGCTAAACTTCCATGTGCAGCTCTCTTTCAGTCATAGCAATTTAATTTCCATTTCGCCCACAGGTTCTCTATAGAATGTTTAACCAGAAGTTCAACTGGATATTCAAGATTAAATCCCTTTGCACAGACAAATTCTAGGAGGCTTTACATTCTTAAAGAGAGATTTATCATCCAGAGACAAGTACAAAATAGAGTCTACAAAGTTTGTTACATCTTTTCTTTTCATCGAGTTTTTGTTTTTAAAGATTTACTTATTTGGGACCCGGCATGATGACCTAGTGGCTTGTCTTGCAAGCACCAGGATCCCATATGGGAACCAATTCATGTCCCAACTGCTCCACTACCCACCCAGCTTCCCGCTTGTGGCCTAGGAAAGCAGTAGAAGATGACCACAAGGCTTGAGACCTTTCCCTGCATGAGAGACCTGAAGAAGCTCCTGGTTCCTGCCTTCAGATCAGCTCAGCTCTAGCCATTGCGGCCCCTTGGGAGTGAACAAGTTGATAGAAGATCTTTCTGTCTCTACTTCTCTGTATAAATCTGCCTTTCCTAGAGAAATAGATAACAAAATCTTTATAATATATATATATATATATATGTATATATTACTTACTTGAATGTCAGAGTGAGAGAGAGGTCTTCCAACAACTTGTTCACTCCTCTGATGGGCAAAATAGCCAGGGCTGGGCCAGGCCAAATGCCTGAGCCAGGAGCTTCCTCTGGGTCTCCCAAGTGAATAGCAGATTCTTGTGTCCTCACAGCAATATCATTGAATCATGGTGTTAAATAACTCCAAATATCCTTTCCAAACACTTTTATGAATGTGAGGTTCAAGGAAAAAAACACATCTATATGAAACCTTTCTTTTAGTCCTAAAAGAGCTAGATGATATGACAATATACACTTTTAATATAATTCAATAAAAATACCTTAGTACCATGCTTATCTTCTGATCATCTCCATGCTGTTCTCAGCTTAAAAGCTTTTACAAATAATGCCTTAAAGACAAGTATGTTGAATTGTGCTATAATTTCTAATTTGACATTGACTGTCTTCAACCATGACAATTAACTTTCTGACTTATAAGCACTATCAATCAGTCAGCTTTCTTAAAATGCGTTTGGTTCTTGTTCTGTTTTATTAATGTGATGTTACAGAAAAAGAAAATGGTACCATGGCATTTTATAAATATGGAAAATATTTCTTCGATTCATTTAAACAAGCACAGAAATTGTCAAGCACAATTTAAGGTACTCAGCTAAGTAGGTCTAACAAGACACAATTTCCTGAATATTACTTAAGCTTTATTCACAATTGTGTTTAAAAACAAAAATTTAATCATGACCATCCTGGAAACTACAAAATATTATTAAAAATAGAGAAGTTCTAAGCAAACAGAAGGAAGTTTCATTTCCATGAATTAGAGCACTACTATTGCTACAATGGCACACTCTCCAGAAAGAAGGCAGGGAGGAGAGAATAGCCTTTCCCACAAATGAATCAAGGACGATTGGATATTCACATGCAAAATTACTTCATATCACATGCAAAAATCAATTCAAAATGGATCATCAGCTAAAAGTAAGAACTGAAATACTGAACTCTTAGAAAGAAACGAAAAAGCAAATCCCCATGACCCTGGGTTAAATAATATTGTCATTATGTCATAAGTAAAACACCAAATGCACGAAAGACTGAAGAGAGAAATTAGTCATTATCAAAATGACCAACTTTCATTTCTCAAAGGACATCATCTAGAAAGTAAATATACAACTTGCAACATAAAAGAAAATCTTCACAAATTATAAACTTGACAAGGGATTTGTACACACAATACATTTTTAAAAACTCTTACAACTCAGCCATTAAAAAAAAGGGGGGGGACGGCATGGTAGCTTAGCAGCTAAAGTCCTCACCTTACATGCGCTGGGATCCCATATAGCTAGCTGCTGGTTCTAATCCCAGTGGCTCCCCATCCAGTCCCTGATTGTGGCCTGGGACAGCAATCGAGGATGGCCTAAAGCCTTGGGTTCTTGCACCTATGTGGGAGACCCAGAAGGGCATCGAGATTCCTGGCTTCAGATTGGCACAGCTCCATCTGTTGAGGCCACTTAGGGAGTGAATCAATGGACAGAAGATCTTCCTCTCTGTCTCTTCTCTTCTTTGCATATCTGACTTTCTAACAATAAATAAATAAATAAATCTTTAAAAAAAAAAAACCCTCAATTTAAAAATGGACAGATAGGAACAGGCATTTGGTCAAATAAAGTTCAACACATCCTGCATCAGAGAACTTGGAATCCAGCCTGGCTCTAGCTTCTAAATCCAGTTTTCTGCAGGCATAGATCCTGGGAGCAAGGAGCGGAGGTCCCACTTCGCCCTCTCTGTCTTCCAGTTTTTTTGTTTCCAATATCTCTGTTCCTCTGTGTCTGCCCGTCAAACTATGCCTCTCTTTTTCTCTCTCTCTTCCCTGTCTTGCAACAAATACTTCTTCAACTGGACAAATAATTTGAGTACCTATTTCTCCAAAGAGATATAAATGACCAATACACACTTGAAAAGGCAGTCAATATCACATTGCATTAGAGAAACGCAAATCACCAGATGCCATTTTGCAAAAACCAGTTTACAAACCACAAAGAAAAACAAAAGCAAGCATTAGTCAGGACGTGATGAGATCAAAACTTTCATGCATTAATTGCTGGAATGCAAAATGATGTAATCATCTTGGAAAATAAGTTGTCAATACCTCAAAAAGTTCCTCATAGAGTCATCGCATGACCTAGACATTCTACTAATACCTACAGACTTAAGAGAAATGAAAATGTGCAGCCACACAAGAATGTATCAATGCTGATATAAATAACACTCTTATTCATGATAAACCCTGAGTGGAAACAATCCAAATGCAGAAAACGCAGGATAAAATCACAAATTTAACAAAATTTGGGATAGCCACAGAACAGAAAATCGTTCAACAATGAAAAGGAATGAAGTACTGGTGAATACTACAACACAAGTGAACCTCAAAATTTTGCTGGACTCAGTAAAAGAACACTATCACAAATGGTCACATGTTGAATGACTCTGCTCACATGAAATATACAAACTGGACAAATCTACATAGACACAAAGTGGACTGAAGGTCACCTTGGTCAGCACAGAAAATAAGGAGTGCAAAATGTAACTGAGTATGGAGCTTCTTTGGGGGTATCATGAAAGTGTTCTGAGATTAGATTATGATAGTTACAGGATTTTGTAAGCACACCAAAAACCAATGAACTGTGACTCATAAATAAGTGAATTATGTCTCAAAAACATCATCTTGAAAAGTTAACAGAATATGGCAGTCCTTTACAAAATATAAAAAAAAGATGGAGTTAATACACGTGGTGAACTCCTGTTTTTATTTATACAGGTGATGGGATGGTGTGTCCTGCCTGGTTTTGAGAAGTTGTGTCCTGATAGGAAGGACTTTTTAGTGGTCTGTGAGATGCTTCATGCAATTCCCCTGATGCCACCCACCTGTTAGATCAATGGAAGGGACAGAGCACTGGTTCAGACATGAAGACTCATCCAGGACTGCCAAAGAGGACCATAGCTTTAGTCCCCATGGCCACACTTACCCTCCTTTCCTTGTTTGAACGATCTCATTGTCCCGTTTTTCTTACTTTCACTCAGGGTTTGCTCTTTTTATCCCAATAGCAACACTGTCTTGAAATTGAGTTTGGCGGGAATTAAAAGAATACTTATACAGTGGAAGCTGAATTCTCCACAGGAAAGTATTAGAATGCTAGAGAAGCTATGAATTTTCATGATGGGCAAGTCAGAGAAAGCTGTTGTGTGGAAGATGAGTGACGACTCATTTAGAGGGTGACCAGATTCCTCCTCTCCTCATTGCTCAGCTATTCCTGACTCACTCCAGCTGACAAAGGATAAGGGGACTGGTCGGGTAAGAGGGTTGCTAAACCAAAAGCCTTCAGAGAAGCAGTGGATCTCACAGCTGAGAACAGGAGAAGTAACTTCATACTGTGCAGATCTCCAGTCACATGTCACACCCTAAGGAAAATAGTTGGGTCATTCAAGCTTTTGTCCCCCTTAGATTCAAGCACGCTTAAGCAGTGAGCTTTCTATCATGAACCCCCTCTCTCAAGAAATGGATACATTTTTTTCTTTCAATTCCCACTTAAACGCCTGAAGGTCTTTGTTTTGTATTGTTTTTTAAATTCTCTGTTGTTTTGATCAAGGTTGTTTAAGACATAAGAATATGCAGTGTTTTCCTAAGTATGTGATGCTGAATTGAAGATCTATTCTGTTGGTCTGAAACATTAGGGTAAACAATGGGCTTCCCTAAAACAATGGTTTCTAGAACACACAACTGAGTCAGTCGTAGTTAAAGGGTACAAAAATGGAGGCAAGAAAGAAGAAAGGGAGGAAGAGAAGAAAGGAAACGATGGCCGGGAGGGTGGTGAGAAGGGACAGTGATCACACTCCGGGAAAGGCTGATTAAACACCATCCATGTTCTAGAAACAAAGCTTATTTCAACGTGACACAAATGTATTAAGTATTTCTTAAGGGACAGACACCTACCTAGCCAGTCTACATATCTCAACTTTCAATGGTAGTGAATACTCCTGGGACACACACTCCCGCCGGGAACAAATGTTCATCCTTCAGGACAGATGAGGAAATCGAGGTTACGTAGATTTCACATCAGTTTTCTTTCTATATAAAAGTTGGGATTCCAGTATGAGAGGTCTGGCTCTAACATGTACTATCTTAACCAAGCATAGACAATCTCTCTAAGAGAAAATTGTTCAGGAGAAATGATAAGGAACATATCAACACTTGAAACTGCATCAGCTTGGAGGGCTTGCCACCTCTCTAATGTTTTGGTTGATGAGATTAAAGCTTGTTCCTGGAAAACTTGTGAGATGACTTGAGAAAACTCTAGTGATAGTCACTCAAAGATCGATAATCGTTTTAATCATTGTTGTGTTATTCTTTTTTAGAATTCAGAGGCCCAAGCCACAACAACATCCCTGTGTTTTTTCCTCAATAGCAATAACTAATGAAGAAATAAAAGTCAATGAAAATAGATGACAAGGAAAAACTTTTGATAGTTTAGAGACTGAATCTTTGTAGCAAAAAAACAATGAAGGGAAAACTGCCTTCTACCTTACAGAGAAGCAATTATGTACTTAGTCTGAGAAAAGAATATGTGTACAATTACTAAGGGGGCTTTTCTTAAACTTGTCACGTGTATTGATAACTGTGTTCTGGTCACTTACTCAAGATTCTTGGTTCAGTTGCATAGACACCTGGACCAACCTTGACCTTCAGATAACCAGCTCATTTACTGACATCACTAAACCTAAGACCACAGTATGATACTAACCACATTGATAGATGAACAGATAAGAAAGCAACTATGGAATGCAATTTAATCTTAAAAAGGGAGGAAATTCTGACATGCGCGATGCCATAGATGGATTTTGAGAACATTCTCTGAAGTGAAATAAGAAGCAAAAAGACAAACGCTATGTGATTGTGGTTATCTAAGTTAGAGTAGTCAAAATCATAAAGGCAGAGAGCAGGAGGCTGGTTCCCGGGGCTGTAGCGTGGGGAGTTACTATTTAGTGGACACAAGATTTCAATTGTACAGAATGAAAAGAATTATAAAGATGGAATGCAGTCAAAGCCACACAATATTTTGAAGCTATTTAAAACCAATAAACTATACATTTAAAAATGGGTTAGGTGAGAAATTTTATGTTGTGCACATTTTCCACAATAAAAAGATACCGTATGTAAAAGTACAGCAGAGGGTGTGATTACCTTGACATAAGTATCATCATCAAAATCAACAATAATTTATAACATCATAATTTATGGTAGAAAAAAGTGAGTACTGGTTTATTGATTGTAACTAAATGGGAGTGATTAATTATCATTACACTTTTACAGGATACAATGTAACCCCTAAAATGATTGTGAGGGGAAAAGGCAAGATTCAAAGCTCTATGTGCACTATAACCAAAATTGTGTTTTAAAAAGAACCTATTTAAATATTAACTAATCAGTTCTATGTATGGTCATTATGAAAATACATTGCTTAAAATATTTTTACAATTTTCAAATTTGGTAATTTATTTTAATAATAAAATAAATCACTTCTACAAATCCCCTTGACTGTGTAGCAATGGTGTTACTGTTCCAATAGAGAAAAATAAAATGAAAAAAGAAAGTATGGTTTTAACATTTTTTGTTGCCAAGAGGGATATTCTACTGTACTGTAACTCAGTATGTCAAACCGAAATACAGAATTCCAAAACAGTGAAGAAATCTTCTTCATGGCATCCCCATGTTGCAACCATTCAATTTCTGACCCTTTCAAATTGCCTTCCAGGCCACCACATTTCTAATATCTCAGTCTGCCCTGGTTGACTAGTGATCGATTCTAGTTATTACCACCAACTAAACCTTTGTGACACTAGTAATGATGGGTATTATCAGGCAAACACTGAGGTATAGTGCTTTCCAAATGAGAGCTTCCAAAAAGCTAAGCACAGCACACTCCAGGCCTCTGCTCCAATCCCTGGTATGCACATGTGGGTCTTTCCCACCAGTCTAGCTACGAATTGTGTAACCACAGCAGGAATGAGGGATGGAAAAGACAAGATAGAAGCTATAGACAACACTCCAGACCAGATGCAAGATAAAACATGGGTTTACATAAGGATCCTTCCTGCAGTAGGAAAATACATGTACAAATATTCAACTCTTCAGCCATGTTACCTTTGACTTTTCATTAACCAAGTGTTTTTACTAAAATACAAAAGCAGACTTCTCAGATCACTATATTTTGTGTCCTAATATTTTACTCTAAGAATTGTTACAGTCATTATACTCTCTCAAAGTGACTAGCAATAAGCACAGTATATAGAAGGTGCTTACAATAGATGGCTACAGATGAATGATTATCCATAATAAGACCATAATCATTCTATACAGGCAGATATTTTATATATCAAGCAAATATAAATTAAATCTGATTATAGCCTACAAATCCAGCCTTGAGCTGCCAACAAAACATGACTTATCTCACGGTTTTATGTACTCCTTTGTATCATATATGTTCTATAGATGATTTTAGATTAATGGGTAGAATTGTAGACACAATTATATACAACAAAACTGTGAGTAGGTGTGGTCGCACAGGGGGCATTTCAGACAGCATTCAGTTCAGTCATCATAAAGACTTGGAAAAATTAACCAGCTACGATAGAGAAACTTAGCCAGCTGGTAGCTCAGTGAAGACTAGAACATGCGAACTCCCTAACATGAGACAATCTGTTCAAATGTCTTTAAAATTATTCCACAGCATGTTATGAAGAACTCTATGCTGGGAAACTAGTAGTATCTTTATGCCTTCATAAAAGCAGACAGTGCTAAAATAACAAGATTTTAAAGAAATTAGGAAGGGTTGGTTTGTGAATGCAAACCATAAGTAGTAAATAAAATTTGCCTCAAATTTCTGTTATTTTGAAATGTCCATATTAATTACCAGTCTTTGCTTTCCCTCATAAGTTCAGTAGAAGGGTCCAAGTTAACAAGCAAGAGGAGCTGTGGCTGATTCAACAAGAGTCACATTCTTTCTCTTGGCTCTGTTGACTTTTTATCGTCATCTTCATGCTGGTATGCAAAAAGGACATTGAATGTAAAGACAATATTAGCGGCTACCCTGGAAGTGTTGCAGATAAACTGGTTTTTGTTTTTGCTTTTGTTTTTACTTGCTGCTCCTCGAGTCTCTTTATTATAAGACTGGGGTGGCTTAAGGGCTTGGCTCAGAGCAATGGCTCAGTGAATTAAATCTTCACCTTATACATGCCAGCATCCCATTTGGGTGCCAGTTCATTTTATGCCTGCTCCACTTCCCATCCAGCTTCCTGCTTGTGGCCTAAGAAAGCAGTAGAGGACGGCCCAAAGCTTTGGGACCCTGAACCCACTTGGGAGACCTGGAAGAGGCTCCTGGATCCTGGCTTCAAATCAGCTGAGCTCCAGCCACAGCCACTTAGGGAGCGAACCAGGGATTGGGGAATCTTTCTCTCTGTCTCTCCTTCTCTCTGTGAATCTGCCTTTCCAACAAAAATAAATCTTCAAAACTATTTTTAAAAAAGGAAGGTGTGTATTTTTAAGAGTAAGAATCTGGGCAAATGTTAGAGGGTAAAGCCATCGCCTACAATAACAGCATCCAATATAGACATCAAGCTCACTGTTCTGATCAAGCTCACTGTTCACAGCCTGGAAAAGGCAATTAAATATGGCTCAAGTGTCCAGACCCCTGTCAAACTTGGATCCTAGCACCTGGATTTGGTCTGGCAAGCCTTGGCAGTTGCAGCCATCTGGGCAATGAACTAATGTATAGAAGATCTCTCTCTCTCCCTCTCTTATTCTGTTTCTGTCTCTAACTTTGACATGCAAATAAATATTTTTTTAAAAAGATAAGAGCAAGAATTGTTCCAGATAGAATAGCTCCCTTATGTTTGCTCATGGTTAATGAGTCTCTTAATGAAACAATGATTTTTAAAACTTCAGACTCTCGTTCTTCATTTGGTCTTTATTCTAGTATTGAATTCTAACATGTTTAAGGATTGAAGTCTTCCCACCAATAAAACACTTCAACCTAAGCTTGTGATATCCATTATATTGGAATCAGGGAGTTGGAGCAACATCACTGATACAGAGTCACAGGAACTCAAAAAGCATGTTAAAATATTAAATAAGGAAGGAGGAAAAGGTGAACCTGATTTATCTATCTATCACCTTAAATGAGGGGCTGGGTCAGTCCTAAAGGACAAGAGTTATTAATTTAGGAGGACTGTTTCTAAAATATCTCAAATTACTCAGTCATGATGATTGGGTTTCCCTGATTGCTGAAGTGAGGGTAAGTGCATAGCTCAGAGATAGGAAAGGAAAAACAAACAAACAAACAAACAAACAGTTTGGCTGACAAAATTAGGGAAATGGGAAGGGGCAGAAGAGAAGTTCCTCAAAGAGGGTATTTATTGAAGAATGTGTGTGTGTGTGTGTGTAAAAACTATGTTAGGTTCTTTGCAAATGATGTCTCATTTAGCCTTCATACAAACGCTATGGAGTCAGTATTATTCCTAATTTGTCATTATGAACACTAAAATAAAGGTACTAGTTCATTTGTCTCAGATAAGGCTAGTTAGTAAAAAAAAAAAAATGTTGGATCAGGTTTGGAAGACTGAAAGAAACTGTCAACTTTTGTGTGAACTTTGACCCCCCTCAGCAGACGCACATGAGACTGTGCAGTTGATCATGGTTCATCACAAAAAGATGCTCACATTAACTTCTTTCTCCTTCTGGTGTTCTGAACTCCAAAGTCATTTCCACTGTCCCTCTGGGCCATCAACAGCTCTAACAGGGTGCTGCCATTCCCTTCCCCGCAGCATCTGTCCCATCCCCTGGCTCCCTGAGGGAATATACTCACTAGTAATTAGGACTTAGTAAAGTTTTCTACTCTGGTAGTGTAGGCCCTTTACTTATGTAATAACTACTTTATGCTAATGATGATGAGTCATGTTTCAAATGTTCAGTTGACCCAATTATCAGGACTTCACATTCTTCAGCTATTTCACAGTATTCTAAAGAATTCTACCTGGTTCTTCAGCTCTCATCCCCCTAAATTCTCATAACCCCCACAGGAGCGCCTCCTTCCGCAGCAAAGCTAATTGAGGCTTTGTGTTTTGCTTTTTTATTAAGTAACTACCTTACCTGTGGTTGCATACGCGCCATCTTCCACTGCTAATGTTACATGGATCTTCTCTGTCACTTCATGTCTTTGTCGTTCTATTGTCTTCTGCTTTTATTTAAGTGCTTTTCTATCTCCTTCCTTCCACGATTGTCTGTACTAGCTTACGATTCTTTCATCATTTTTGCAGTGTCTTGGTTTATACATTGTATTTCAACAAACATCTAATCCTTTGTGATTTCAACTTTTCTATACTCCCTAATTCCTTTGTGTTTCTAAAGAGCTTATAATTTCCTATTTGTGTTTCTAATTCAGCTTTTTTTTTATTGTATTGTTGTTGACAATGTTTACATAGTTAATTACGGTTAAAACAAAAAAAAAGGTTCAGGGAGTATAGGGAAGTGGGTAATACTATTATGTCCATATTGTTTCCATCATGTATCTGAAATAAAGGGGGATATTGAGGGAGAAGCTCCACCCAGTTTCCTGCCCACCCCAAGTCCCAGATGTGGGACATGCTCTGAGATATTTGCTCAAGTGGTTTTAATAGTTCTCCAGTTATGAATCGCTGCCAGTTTCGCTCGATGAGGTCGTCCACTGATTGATATGGTTCATCATAAAGTCTCCATTCGCCCCATATTTCGCTGCCAACAACATACAGCTGAGATGAATGATTGACTTGTTCTGTCTTCTGTCTTTTCTTGGTTAGAGTCCTGAGTCCAGCAGTTCGATTGGGGAGATCTCCAAAGAAACTTTGAGGTATTCCCAGACTAGATTCTTGTATGTTCTAGCAAGCACAGGGCCCAGCACAGTCCATCACCCCGATCAGCTGATGGTTGCAATTGCTGGATTGTTTCTGTTTTCAGTCCTGATTTCCACTGGAACCAATGGGTGTTGCAGTCCAGTCTGGTTCTGCCCAGCACATACTCAGCCCTTACATCAACCAGTGGGAGCTGCAGCCTAGTCGGGGTGACCCACAATAACCCCCACCAGGCCCGCCCCCTACCCTGGTTTGCCAGTATGTGTAGCAGTAGACCAGTCTGTCCCCCATCCCATTGGGCTCTTGTACTTGTCACTGGGTATTAAAGCTTAGTTCCATTTAACCAACTCAACCATCCAGCCCTCACGGATGTTGTTGAGTGCCTCTCTGTCTAGCCACCCCAGCCCCCATCCTAGTTTTCATGCCCTCCCGCGGGAGTAGTGAACCAAGAGAGGGGAACCTACTTTTCCCTCCCAGGTCTCTCTCAGTCCCGGTTTATGCACTCTTTAGGTGGTTCTGTGGTTTGACTTGACAGAATTAGTCCCCAGTGCTAGCTGATGCTGCAGCTAAGCCCAAACATCCTTCACCCACTCTAATTTATGCTTGCACCAGCAGGAATAATCAGCCCAGCCTGGCTTTTCCCTGATCTAGTCCACATGCAGCGCACAGGTGTTGCAGCCTTGCTTAGTCCGGTCTGTCCCCATCCCAGCCCACACTCTCCAGTGGGAGTAGCTGTCCGGCGAGGGGACCAGCCCCTTATTCCCCTTGCCAGCTCTGCCCCTCCCTTCCTGGATCTCACGTGTGCTGGTTGGGTGCTGCTGTCAAATCCAGTACAGGCAACCACTCCCTGGCATTCCATAATGTTTACTGGTTTTGCCGCGACCAAACCCGGCTCAACCCACACTCTGTTCTGGTAATTGGATTTGCCAGTGGATGACATGAACTGATTCAGCCTGGTCTGCCCCTGACCCATGCCGAATGTGTGCCAGTGGGAAACTTTCCATGGCCTATTCTGGGCTGTTTCCTATCATGCTTTTTGCGCTAACCTGCAGGGACTGTGTCCTGCCAGAAGAGTTGCCCAGGCTCCTCCATCAGAACCCCTCCCCATGCCAGATTTTGCGCATGCCAGGGGGTCCTTGAGCCAACCCTACTCAGTTCACCTCCTGTCCTAGCAGGAACAGTGGCTTTTCCTGGCTGGCTTTCACCCCATTCTGGTTCTTGTTGTTGTTGGATGTTTCAGCCCAGCCATGGCTCGTCCATACCCACATACAGCTCACACATGACTTAGTAGGGGGTTGAGACCCAGCCTAGTCAGTCCCACATCTACCCTGGTTCTCCATAACACCAGATGGTGTTGGGGTCTGAACTGGCCTGGTGCATCCAATCACCAGCTCACACTAGTGCCTTGGGTGACTACAACTGTTTCCTAGATAGAACGCAGCCCCCATTCCAGCACACAAACCCCTTGGTGGGAACCTCAACCCAGTTAGGGTGTCTCCTTACCTCCCCATTTGGGCCTGTTCCTAGCCGTAAATCGCGCACCTGCCGGTGGTTGCTCTGAGGACCAGTAGGTGCAAGAGCCTAGCTCGGCATGACCTGTGCTCCATGCTGGTTTCTAGTTTTGCTTGTAGGCTAAGGTTTGCTCAGTCCTGCCCAGTACGTTCCGTTCCATTACCAATTTCACAGCTCAGCATTGTTAAGTGATTAGATGTTCTTCAAAGGAAGAGTTACTGACATTGGGAATCATTACGATTGACTCAGATACCAGAAACAGTGCTGTCAGCATGGAGCTACCTTAGCAACGATTCAGACAACCAATACCCCAGAGCTCCCCAGCCGGACGGCCAGCAGGCACAGCCTGGCGCCAAATGGCACACCGGCCGCCCAGACCCAGTTCAGCATGAGCACATGTTGGCTGGGATCGGGATCCGAGCAAGACGCTCTCTCCTGCAGCCCCTCTAATTCAGCTTTAAAGCATCTTTAGATTTCCAGTGATCCATCAATCACCAAAAATTACTTATTGTTAACCTTATCTTCATTGTCTTCTAATGGGTAGTGTGTCCTGTATACTCTGGGAATTTTAAAACGCTGCTGCCCTTTTCTTATGATTTGCTAAAGTTTTGAGAACATTCTGCATATGGAAAATGTAAAACCTTGGTGTTTATCTTGGTGTTGTGGTTAGATTACGTCTGTGTCATTTAGGACAATTTTTAACATACCCTTACTTCAGCCAGGCAGTCACATCAGCTTCTTCCAAACTCCAGCTGGGGTAGTTGCAAGGTCTCACATCATTTCATCAACCTGTGGTAGGAAAGCATGGCTCACTGTTTCAAAAATGAGCAACACCTGTGCCTCTGGTGACCGCGTGCCAGGATCTGGGGGCAGCCGGATAAGGACCAGCAAGACCTCCAGAACTGGCGTTCCCACAGACAGACTGGATGACCTAGACAAGTCACTTCTCTGGGTTTCTATTTCCCCATCCGCATGCCCCAAGTGGTAAAACTACCCAGCCACATTACAAGGTGTGTCAAGGGAAGCCAAGAGATAAGGAAATTCCACTACACGAAGAGATAAAGGAAAAACAAAAAACAAAACAACAGCCATAGTGGCCAGTGTTCACTACAGGAGCAGCAGGAAAAATAACTATCAGATGGCTAACCCAGGCTTCCAGCCCGTGCTCGGCTTCTATTGGTCCCCTGCCCACCACCTCCAGCTCCCCTCGGGGACGCCCTGCCCGCTGCATGGAGACAGGGCCACCCTCTTGTTACAGCCACAACCTGGAAGCTGCTTAAATAAAGAGTGTGGTGAGCGTCAGCAGAAACCTGCAGGCAGCTCAGTTTCGCGCTTGGCACATTCAGGCCTGGTGGAGCATGTGCAGTGCCTCCTCCCCCCAGCACTGGGGGCCGGCCGGCAGATGCCGCCCAAATGCTCTGAGATGTCACCCCCAGACACCCCTGGGCCTTGGCTGGCAGGAGACTCCGCCACCGAGCCTACCAGGTCCTCCGCGCTGTCAGCCCACAGCTACGAGGTCACATTTAAGAGCTCCCTGGGCAGAGAGGCGATCGATGGGGTTCTAGATGCGGTTTTTCCAGGGAAGATGAGCTTCCTCGGCCCGCTCCTCCAGGGAAAACCAGAGAGCGCGGGGCGACGCCCGCCAGTCTCTGCACCATCAGGCCGACTCCCAGCCGGTTCCCCAATTTGCCCACCTGCCGCAGTCCGTGCCCGCATTAATTCTGTGCACCTGTGAGTGAGCACGCACAAGTTCCCCGTGCACAATCCCTCCATCTGTTTCCCCCAGTTGGGGGAGGGGGTGGAAGTCTCATTTCCCAGCCCAGCACCAGGAGGGTCTGTGGGGGAGGGGAGGGGAGAGTTGAACGAGGGCGGCTGGGGGAGGCAATTTGAGGGTTCAAAGGCACCAGAATTCGCCACCAGCGTTCAGGGATTGCTCTCCTGGCGGGTTTGGCAGGCGGACGAAGCAGGCAGCCTGCCGGCCGGGCCACAACCCTGGGCTCACTTGGTTGCCTAAGCGGAGTTAAAGACTGCAGTCCTGCACGGCTGCACCGGGCTGCCAGGGCCCCTGGCCCAAGTCTGCAGCCAGATGGATGCTGTGCGCAGGCTCTCCCGGGTTTAGTCCATCTGGGCACCTCCGGTTCACCTGCTTGCCACTCCACAGGACGTGCCCCCTGCCAGGGTCGGGGCTCCCAGCCCGGGAGGGGGAGGGCGGCTCCCTACCCCCTCCTCCCCATCCCCGCCTCGGCTCGCTTGGGGTTTTACTGCAGCAGCCGGAGGTGACAGCGACGCCCGAGCCTCCTCTGCTGTTCTCAGAGCCCCGCAGCGCGTCAGGAAAGCACCCGCTCCCAAGAGGCTGGTCCCGGGAGAAGCGTGAACTGCAGGACAGCTGCAGAAAGCCCGCATTTCAGAGCCGAGAAGTGCCTGGGCTGCGTTCCTGCGCGGACGACCCGCACCTCCCAGGACCCCGAGTGTGGCAGCCGCATCTGGGAAGTTGGGAACGGGGAGCCAGGGGGAGGGGAGCGGCGCGGCCGGCATTCTCTTCGGGAACCAGTCGCTGGGAGCAGTGCGGTTGGACACAAGTTGGCGTAGGTGTGTTTTCCTTCTGTCAATAATTAATCACCGGAATCGGTGTGGCAGAATTGGAGTTTTAGCAGGAGTGCAGAGGGCGGGGCCGCGCACCTAACCCGGGGAGGCTCGGAGGCGCCGCGAGCAGAGGGAAGCTGGCGGCCGCTGGGCAGGAGCCAAGCATCGCTGCTCACCTAAGCCGCCCGGAGGACACCCCGCCGGTAGGTAAGTCAGCATCTTGCAATACCCACCAACCTGCAAATAGTTTTGAAACAACAGAACTCTTGTCTTGGTGGTGGTGGTGGTGGTGGCGGGGCGGGGGGCTAACACCGAGCTTTAAGACAATTTTCAGCTCTTTTTTTTAAACTGCATTACAATTTTCAGAATTAAATGGATTTTTCCATTCGCCGGTTCACTCTTCTGGAAACTGAGATGTTTCACTCTACAGAAGCCAAACTTTAATGGTGAAACTTTCCCGGGGAAAAGAAAAAGACTTTGCTAAATGTCTTGATATTTCTTTGTGGGTAGTTTGTAACTAACTGCTCAGGGCCATGTCATAGGCGTGTACTAGCTTTCTTCGTAAGTCTTCATATTCATCAGGTTTCACCCACTTACACAATAGTGTTTTGCCCGTGATCTACTTTAGGCAACAGCATGCACAAGTAGATGGCCAAAAAACGCATAAATTTCCAACAAAGAATGTATTCTAACATTTTCTCATTATTATTAAGCAGTTTGTATTTTCCAAAGATGGTCATTTACAAGCAGCAAAACTTCTGCACTTCAGGGGAATGACAGAGCTAACTTTATTGGCACGGAGTGTTGTGGATGGAAGGTGGGGAGTGGACAGAGAAGTGCTTAGATATGGGTGACATTCCGTACTAACGTGTCATCCAACCGGTGCCGGTTCACAGAAGCACCCAGTCTGAGAGGTACTAAAGGACTATTACATGTAAACCTGGGCCCCCAACAGCTTGAATAAATGTATCGGAGAAGTTGGCAAAGTTGCTTTTCTAAAAGACCTTGTGGTGAAATAGTTATCTTGAATTAAACACTGGTAATTTTTGCCAGTGACATTTAAAAATCCATCCATAAAGTTTTAATAACATGATTTCCACATCCACATCAACCCTGCCTTTCTGAAGGTAGCCATTATTTTCATGACTTCTTGATGTATAGATTACTAGACCAACAACAAATTGTGGTGTGAAAATGCAGTGTCATTCTTGTTATCTAATTATTTCTATATGACTAATGACAAATAAGTTCAAATGAAGGAACAATCTAGAATTTGACTGGATATCAGATTGGAAGTAAACCTGTGTTCTCAATTCCCAACAATTTTCTTAATCCACTGTTCCTAAATACTTTTTTAGAAAACCTGTTCTCCATATCTGTAAGGCCGATTTGATATATACCTGTCAGTATAAATTGCTTTACCATCAAAGTATAAGAAGCAAAAATCTTTATTTAAAAAAAATCCCAAGGGGACTCAACTTCCAGAACTGTGGTGTAAAGGGCTTCTTGAGCCCATTCCTAGAAAAACAATAACTGATTTTTTTAAAAGTTCTAAGAAGATTTTCTTTAAAAAATACAGAAACTGAAAAAAAAAGTTATTGAAGGGGCAGCCATTTAGCCTAGCGGATAAGATGGCTGGGTTCAATACCTGGTTCTGCCTCTTGTCTGCCCCTTCCTGCAAACGCAGACTCAGAAACCAAGTCGCCATCACCCCTGTAGGAGACTTGTAGGTACCTGCTTCCTGGCTGCAGGCAGGCATTGAGAGAGAATTAACAGATCTCTCCCTCCCTTCTTCCCTTCCTCCTTCTCTCTTCTTTCTTCTTCATCTTCTTCCCTTTCTCTATCCCCTGCAAATAAAGCGAATTTTTAAAAAATGTATTCAAATCAAGTACAATTCCCTGAAATAGCAAGAGCTCATGGCATCTGAGCCACCACCTACTTTTCTGCCCCTCCAGCTGGCTGTGATGTTGTTCCACTCCAGCTGACGACTGCCAAGAACACAGGACCCCCTCTTCCCCTGACCCAGAGCTGGAGCAGGTAACCTCCAAGAACAGGCACCACACTTCTCCGCGCACTGTGCTGCAGAAGCTCCACTGCAAGCAAGAGCAACGGAGATGTCTCAGACTTCCTTACTTTCCACTGTTAAGACAGAAGATGAACTCAATCACAAAAAGATAATCCCCCCTCTTCATTAGCCAAAGGGTTGGAATAGATGTTCCTCCAAAAAGATGTACTAGTGATCAGTAAATCACCCCTAAGAAGTGCTCATTATCATTAGTTGTTAGGAAAATGAAAACCCCAAACCAGTGAACGATTGCTTCACACTAGCTGGAATGGCAAAAAGCCAGAAAATGACACGTGTTAGAGAAAATGCAGAGAAATGAGAGTGAACCATCACTACTGGTGGCCATGTTAAAATGGTGCAGTTGCTGTAGAAGATAGTTTGGTATTTCCTCCAAAAAGTTGAATGAAGAGTTATCAAGTAGCAGAAATTACATTCCTGGGCATATATTCCAGAGAACTGAAAACACATGTCCATACAAGAATCTGTTCACATGTTTGTGATAGCATTGTTCATAATGTCCAAAAAGCAGAAACAAGCCAAGTTCCCATTGAGCAATAAATGGGTTATAAAACATACTGCAGAGTGTAACAATGGGGTATTATTTAGCAATGAAAAGATGGGCAGTTGATACTGCAAAATGTGATTAACTTTTGAAAACATCCTGCTAAGTTAAAAAGGCCATGTATTATATGATTTAATTTATGTGACATATCTGCAACGGGCAAATCTATGGAGACAGAAAGTAAATTTGGGCTAGAGTGAGAGGTGAGTTTGGGGAAAAGTGAGGCATGTTTGTTGAAGGGTCCATGGTATATTTTAGGGGTCATGACAATGGTTTCATAATTGTGCAAGCACAAAAGAACTGAAGTTAAATCCTTTAAGTGGGTGAATTTTTCAGTATAAGAATCATCTCTCAATAAATCTATTTTTAAAATAATGAAGAAATCATTAAAAGAACAAATAGGTTTTAAACTTCAAATTAATATATTCCCATTTGCCACTAGGCCTTTCCCAAGGTCCACATTGAAATACAAGAGCTACAAACGGCACAGGTGTTACACAGCTGCGTGATTTACCTATGCATGTACACCTGCTAGGCTTTTTTTTTTTTCAGTTTAGAAATGCCAAATGTCATGAACACAGTATGCTGGAGAATTTGCTTACAATGCACGGCGTTTGAGACTCACCTGCTCACTCTATTCTTCCAGGACTTGTGAAGCCGCCTATTTCTCTGGCTTCCAGTTAAGCCTACTCCTTTATCAGGAAAATTGCTGCATTTATTATGGCCCCCACTGGGGAAAAAACTAAGGTGACTATTTCAGCCAAAAATGCCACTGTCTTCTGCTCAGATTAGCCATTTTACTTATCTAGAATGATCCCAAGAGCCAGAATCTCCGGGGTAGACCACTGTGGTCTCTGCCAGCATGTTGTTATGTTTTGCACTCCAACAAGCTTTCTGATCCTGTGCTAAGTACCATGTGACTGGATGAAAATGCATTGTTTGGAAATAGGAGTGTGAAGTTATTGAGTCTCAGAGGGTCATGAAAGTGGAGGCCAACATCTGAACTTGTTCTAGAACAGTTATGAGTTCATTGAGCCAAAGTAGCTTTAAGGGTTTAAGCCTACCCACTTTAGGAAACCACAAGGATTTTTCCACTCTCAAGAACACAAGTGTGGCACGCCATACCTATGCTTTGAAGAACAGAACATGTTGACAGAAATAGGTTAGGTTACAGATGATTTTTGAACATCAAATCTTTTGTAGGGGTTCTACAAAAATTTTTTCTACTAGAAAATTCTCATAAAATTAATATTTAATGCTCAAACATTTAATAGGTATTAGAAAGGTTAGTATGTGGCCTAGCCAGTAAAGCCACCACTTGAAACAGCAATATACCATACAGGTTCCAAGTCAGGTCTGGCTTCTGCACTTCCAGTTCAGCTCCCTAATAGTAGTCTGAGAAAACGGTGAAAGATGGCTCAAGTGTTTGGATCCCTGACACTTATGTGGAAGACCAGAATGAAGTTCCTGGCTTCGTCCTGGTCCAGCTCTGACCTTTGTGGCCATCTGATGAATAAATCAGTGGGTGGAAGATTTCAACCTCTCATTTTCCCTCCCCACTCTCTGTAACTCTGACTTTCAAATAAATAAAATGAATCTTTAAATATATGTTAGAAAAACTTGACTACAGTTATTGTGATTTAATATTGCTTTTGTCAGGATGAACAATTCATTTACTCCATGGATAGTTATTGCACATCTACCTTGTGCGAAGGGACTTCTACACTCTGGATAAAAAACACACAAAACAGACAAAAACTGCTGTCCTCAAGGAGTTAACTGTAGCAGAAATTAATAATAGTGAGTAAATGCATAGTGTAGCAGAAGGAGATAATGACTCTGGGAAAAAATAAAACGAAGACAGGAATGAGGTATGATTTGACACTGTGAGATCAGGCTAGGGAGTGAGGATCATGTAATCAGATAACCCAAAGATCACATACAGATTTGCCTGCTGTGACTCTGGCAGAGTCCACAAGGATTACAGCTCCAAGTTTGACTTCACTCTTCCCCTGGAAGCTTTACTCTCTCCTACATATTAGCTTCAATAAACCAAGGATTATTTTACTGCCTATAATTGCCATTCTTTCATTAAAGAAATTATTACATTACAGGCCTGGCGTGGTAGCCAAGTGGCTAAAGTCCTTGTATGTACCAGAATCCCGTATGGGCGCCAGTTCATTCCTGCAGCTCCACTTCCCTTCCAGCTCCCTGCTTGTGGCCTGGGTGAGCAGTGGAAGACAGCCCAAAGCCTTGGGTCCCTGCACCCACATGGGAGACCTGGAATAATCTCCTGGTTCCTGCCTCCAGATCATCTCTGCTCAGGCCCTTGTGGCTACTTGGGGAGTAAACCAGCAGACGCAAGATCTTTCTCTCCTTCTCTCTGTAAATCTGACTTTCCAATAAAAATAAACAAATCTTAAAAAAATTACTACATTATCCTCAATACATCCCAAGTAGACATAAGAAGGACACAATCCAAAACTTGCTCCATAGAATCACAACCTGATAAACTACGGCCATATGATAACGACACTCACGCTCAGGGAAGTCATTAGGGAGGTGCTTTCTTCTAGCTTTGCCCGGGGTTCTTGCAGTCTCCCAGGAAACTGTGTGGTGAATAATTAAGAACTAGTTCTCCAAAGTTAATACCTTTGACAAGTAAAAGGATTGGAGAGAAGTTGAGTAGAAAATCATTCCCAGGCCACCCCAGAAAAGCGAACAGAAAGTCACTACAGAAAGCAAACAGAGTATCAGACTCCACAGAGCAACCAGAACTAAGAGGGAAAAGGCAACCAAAAGGAATCCACTTTACCAGACAGTCTTAATAACTTCTAGGCAGGACGCCTGGTTTAAAAGATACCTGGGGAGGCTCTGTCCTAGCAAAATACATGGGTGTGGCAGCTTTCCTGGGATGGATAATGGTTTTAACCTAGAGCAGGGACTAAATACTGAAAAGTGAAGGGGGGACATTTTATTTCAAACTTAAAGGAAAAGTGTTTAAGTATTTTCAGAATAAAGGTAGAAATAAAAGACTTTCTGTTATAATGGTTATTGGGGGGCCTTAGAATTCTCACTTACCCGATACATTTTACTGGGTCCCAGACACTGGGGAAACAATACAAAACAAGGCTTTGCTTCAAAGATCTTTCCTTCTAAAAGTTATATTGTAAACTTTTGTTACAAGATAGCTGAAGAACACAGGAATAAGGACCTAACCTTTCTGACCTGCCATACTGATACCTCCTTCAGACTGGGTCAGCGCCCCCTTCTCCATCTCAGTATACGCTGTCTCCCTGTCAGGACACTTGCCACGCTGGGAGGATGCTTGCTTCGTCCCAGAGATGCCCTTGCTCCAGACGGGTGCTGCGTGTGGACAGTCGTGTCTGCCTCACTGATAGCTTATATCTCTCCATGCTTGTTAAACATTTGATTGCGTGATTTTCTGACTGGCAGCATGGAGGATGATGGATGGATGGAAGGATGGATGGATGGATGGATGGATGGATGGATGGATGGCTTAAGCAACAGTGGATGGATAAGCATGAATGTATGCATGGAATTCTGTATGCATTGATGAGTGGATGGTTGAATGCACGGATATGATCAGAACTTTGCATAAAGGAGCAGCCTGTCAGGCTGGTTAAGAATGTGCTCTGTATTCACTCTGAAATTCTGTGCCTGTTTTAAATTTCTCAGTTTCCTCATTTGAAAAAGGATTACAGCAATGGTGTTTTATACTGTTATTGTTTCTTTAAGATTTTTTTTATTGGAAAGAGATATACAGAGAGGAGGAGAGACAGAGAGGAAGATCTTCTGTCCGATGGTTCACTCCCCAAGCAGCCACAACGGCTGGAGCTGAGCCAATCCGAAGCCAGGAGCCAGGAGCTGTTCGGGTCTCCCATGCGGGCACAGGGACCCAAGGCTTTGGGCCGTCCTCGACTGCCTTCCCAGGCCAGAAGCAGGGCGCTGGATGGGAAGCGGGGCTGCCAGGTTAAAACTGGTGCCCATATGGGATCCCGGCATGTTTAAGGCAAGGACTTTAACTGCTACGCTATCACGCCAGGCCCAATAGTATTGCTAAATAAGGTAATGCCTATAAAGTGCTTGGAAAAGTTTTGAAACATGAATAAATTGTCCAGTAAATATCCACGATTATACCCAGTCCTGAATGCGAATATCCAGGCTTTGTTATTCAAGTATTGTATTCTGTTCTTTTAGCTTCATGATGATCTGAAAGTAAACCAGTTAGTAATTCTGAACTGGCATTATTGCTTTGAGTTTCAATTAAAATGTTTAGAAGAGAATCTGTGAATAAATAAAATAATAAACTGAACAAGAAAATTAAAAAGACTACAAAAAGTCAAAGGAGAAAGCTGGCACATCCAAAGCACATTTTCTGGGGCAGTAACACCTCCAGTGGGTCACACCCACACTCTCCCACGAATCACAGGAATACAGTTCCTGCTTCTGTTCTAGAACTTACTGGTTGTGCCTCACAAAATGTCACGTCCAGTAAGCATCAGTGGAATGCACACTGGGGCAGAAGAAAGAAAAATGGGATGATCTTTCTTGAAGATTAATCTTGTATAAACTTAGGGATATTAATTGTTTTTTTAAATCCAATGATATTTTCTGTGAAAGGCTTTTAATCAAAATTCTCACCAAGCCTCCCCACATAGAGTTCTGTATTACCCTCTGACAAGATTAAACAGTGACTGATCTTTGGAAACTACAACTTTTTATTTTTTACTTCATAAATATCTTATTCAATGAAGCACTAAGTCTTTTTAATGTAACATAAATTTAAATTATATTACCTTGAAAACTAAAAAGAAAAAGAAGAGGAAGGTAAGTAGGAGGGAAGGAGAAAGATAGGAAAAGAATATTAATATATTTTTGCACGTGTACCTATAAATCATGTTGAATCTGTTAAAAAATAGTTTGAAAAAGAAAAAATACAAATATAGAGTTGAATACTTACTATGATTACAACCAAATTTTTAAAATACAATTAAAAAATCCCAAACTGGCCACAAAATGTGGATTTTTAAATAAGATGATGATGTTACAAGTGTCTATATTTTTCATAATATTTTGTCATTTTTATTGTGCTATTTGCAGGGAATATTTTATTTCCAAAATGGCAAGTGTTTTAAATAAACACATTATTTCCTTGTGCTTAAAAGCAGGTTATTTGTGTAACAGCAATATTTTTCTGAAGGTTGTTAAGGGGCTCTTCTGGCTTGCTTGCTACTTTATTTCATCTGCCTTTACTGATGACACACACACAATCAATATTGGTCACTGACACTATTAACCAAGGAACACTATTTGTCACATCATGTAGGACCAACTCTGTAGTCAGGTTAAGAAAAAGAGACACTTGGCCTACAAATTTTACATTTACTGTTCTCCAAAAGCCTTTAGGTTAAATGTTTGGCTATTGACATAATGAAAAAAAAAAGCCTTTAAATCTAGTATTTAGCAAATGTAAATTCTAAGAAATATAATTGCTTCCTTTTTTAAAGTCTAAAATAATTTGGCTACTTTAAAATATCCTAAATATATGACACACTAGTATATACTTGCATATACATATGTTTTTAAATAATACCAAGAGGTCTATATTTATACAAATCATTAGTAATGTCATTGGACAAAGCTGCAATAGAAAATTCAATATCTTAGAAATGTAACCAAAGCTCTAAATTCATAATAAAAAATCATATCACCACTATCACTAAATTATATGCTAGGGAAAATGCTCTTCGGGTTTCATGGGCTTTGTAAATAATAGGCATTAAGTAGCCCCCATTGCTGTTATAATGCTTTAAATAACTTATTGCACAGTCTGACCAGCTAATGCGATCATCTAAATGTCTATAATCAAACACAAGGAAACTCTTTAAGAGATAACAAGCTATGATTTAATCATCCCATCCTAATATTTATCGCTTTTGATTAGCTATAGATTCTACTTTGTTTCTTGTTTACAATCTAATACATGTAGGTTCTGTGGAAGAGCCTCAACTTACAAGTTAATGCTGTGGAGATTAAATTTGCTCTTTTTAGAGAAATAGCAAAAGTAGCTAAGGCACAAAGTGAGCAACACAGAATATGATGCCCGCTGTTTGCCACAGGCCCATCACGGCTGGGTGGTGGTCGAAGTGCAGCAGGGCAGTTTAGTACGTCTGAGCTGGAAGGTGTGACTGGCAAACCTCAGCTTCGTGTAGGTGTAAAAAGCCAGGAATGGGTTGCAGACCGAGTTCTATTTGCAAAGTGAGCAGGTGAACCAGAAAGGAAGAGGGAAGGGGAAAGCACCTCCAGGGAGGGAGCAAGAGAAACCAGGGGTTTCAGGAAGTGTCTTGGGTTTTTCAGGGTTCTTAACCCCTCACTGTGTTGCCCAACTTGAAAGGTCCCACTGCTGGATGCCCATCTGGCAGAGAACCTAGAAAGATCTTTGTTGGTGGCTCCTAATCAATTAGGAAATAGCTCCTAATCAATTAGGAAACAGCGAGCAGTTCCTGAGCTTCTCACTTGCAAAGTGCTATGTTCCTGGCCACGTGCCCTGTGGACCCCATAGATTTTAGCAGACTTAGATGGTCTCCAAAGGTGCCCACTAAGTGTTTGGGGAAATGCCTGACCTGCAGGAGCTCATGTGCTAGCCTGCTGCTCACAGTGCTAACTGTGATCTTCCTTCCTAACTCAACCATTGAACACTCATTTTTAAGTGTACTGATTTAGAGTCAGCTTGTTCACTGAGAAATTAGCCATAGAAAGAACACGTAACTGACTCTTCACGTTCCCCCAGGCTTCTGGCAGCACATCCATTTCACATGGAAATTTTTATGGAGTTTGTTACTGCCTAAAACTTCAAACAAAGAATAATAAATAAATCGGGCTGACCTAGTTCTAGTTTTGATGGGCAGGAAAGTCAAGTTATAATTTAGGACCAAAAAAAAAAACGTTGTTCCACAGGTTTCCTCCACTTGAGAGGAAACAAACATGCATGCAAAACTAAACAGGGAATCTGAACCACAGTGACCCAGTAACTTCCTTCTGGGTGAACTCGTTCTCCTAGACTCACGGGAGTCACTATTTTATCCACCTATATCATGCATCTCTAAAGGCCGTAATACAGTCACCTGAAAGGAATCTTCTAGATAAGAGGTGATAAAGCCACAGGGAAAACAGGAGGAACCGATCATAATGGGGATAAAGGCCACTCTTTGAACCTTTACTAGGGCTGGGCACAGTTAAACATTCTTAACCAATATCGTGCTGTTTAATCTTCCCGATACCACAGCAGTTATTAATCACCTCGACATTACTGAGGGCAAAACTGATATTCAGAGATGTGCCGGTTTGTGTCCCAGCTGCTCCACTTCCCATCCAGGTCCCTGCATATAACATGGGAAAGTGGTCCAGGATGGCCCAAAGCTTTGGGACCTTACACCCATGTGGGAGACCCAGAAGAGTCTCAGGGTTCCTAATTTGGACCAGCTCAGCTCCAGTCATTGCAGCCACTTGGGCAGTGAACCAGCAGATGGAAAATCTTTCTCTGTCTCTCCTTCTCACTCTGTGTATGCCTTTCCAATCAAAATAAAATACATATTTTAAAGAGAGAGGGAGTCTGTCTCAGTGTTAGTACAGGCAGACACTAATCCCATGCAGGTGGCAGCCAGGAGTCACCCAGGTCCGTGTGTCCATACGTTAGCAGACAGAGGCTGTTAGTGTGAGGGCTGCATGGGAACAGGTTGGACAGGAAAGCTGCAGGTACAGCCCGGGCCTGGGAACTTGGGCTTCATTTTCTCCTGCGCCTTGACTTTATCTGAGCCTGAGACCAGGCCTTGATTTGAGTTTTGCCCTTGCCCTTGACGTGAGCATCAGCCTTGAGCTTTGGCTGGGATAAGTCAAAGACCCTTGGCAAAGCAGGCATAGTATACATTTCAAGCTTAGAGCTGGCAATGTAGACAAGTTTATTGATCTCGTAGCTGACACCTTTTGGGATTGGGGATTAACTTCCTGGTACTAGACAAGGGTCTTGACAGTCTGAGCACATTCACTCACAGCCTTGACGTGGTTGTTTCGCATCTTGTTCAGGCCATTTGTACTCTGCTTACTGGAAAAGTGCATGTTCCTCAGAATTTGGGGTCCATAGTATTCAAAGTTTTGGACCTTTTTGATCAGGGTTCTCGATGAGACTCTTGGCTGTGCCTGCACCATAACCATGGATCCCGAAACACTTAGGACTGGAACAAGAGCCAACTTTTTTCTTTTGCAACTTTTTCTTTCTTTTGGGTATTTATTTAAAAGGCAGAGTGAGACAGAGACACAGAGGGAGCAAGTACTAGCTTCTATCCAGTGGCTCCCCAAAGGGACACAATAGCCAAGGCTGGGCCGGACACTCTCTCATTTAACCAAATCTCTTTTTCTTCTAGCTCCTCCCCACTCACGGATATGAGCAGAGAGACTCACTGAAGTCAATTTCTACAAACAAAATCTCACCTGAGACCCAGTGTGTACATTAGACTAAATGGTGGGCTAGTAATCTTTCTTGTCCAACCTCAAGCTCTCCTTGATCCCAATACCTGTGCTCCCTCCCAGTCCACAGAGGATGGTTGGGAAATCACCAGGCGATGCCAGGTTCTCAAACCAAACCATTTACTAACCATTTTTATGGAACAGAACTGCTTTAAAATGTTAAGCCATCATTGAATTTATCTAATTCGAATCTCTATTCTACAGATGAAGAAACAGTGACCTGAAGGAAGTTACCCACACAGAATCATTCCACAGAGAAACTAGGCCAGGAGGCCAGGAGCCCAGACCTGAACCCTCGTGGGAAGGTAAGCTTTTCTGACTATATCATGAAGTCTTGCTTTTAGATAACTGACTCTTTTATTGCAAGATGAAGTTCCTAATTGTCTCTTAAGCAACCAACAAACATGCATTATATAGTGGATATATAATGCATAGATATTTAACTTAATTTATCATATTTTAAAAATTGATTTATTTTTATTTACTTGAAAAGTAAAGAGACATGGAGAGAGAATGAGCTTCCATCCACGGGCTTACTTCCCAAAAAAACTTCATCCTTAAACTAGAGGTAGTTTGGGGGAGCCTCTTAGTAAGCTAAGACACCCTTGGGATGCCTGGATTCAAATTCCAGCTCTCAGACCAACTTCAGTTTCTTGCTGATGTATCCTCGAGACAGCAGAGGATGGGTCCTGCCACCTGTACCAGAGATATGCTTTGAGTTTTGACTTCTGGCTTTGCATTCTCTATAACATTGGGAATCAAAAATGCTGTTTCTTTCCCCCAACAAGAGCTCCATATTGTCAGAACAAACACATTGTCTGTGTTTGTTTCCTAGAGAGTGTTAGTGAATTTCCAAAGATTTTATGGCTTAAAGTAGCATACATTTATTCTGGAGGCCAGAATTTTGAAATCAAATTGTTGTAGGATCATACTGCCTCCAAGACTCTTCCTCAACTTTTCAGCTGCAGGCAACTCCAATGGTTCCTCTGGTATCTCCCCCACCTCCAACTTCTGCCTCTGTCGCATGGTGTTCCCCATATCTCTCTTCTTTTTGCATTTATTTCTTAAAAGACTTACTTAATTATTTGAAAGGCAAAATTAGAAAGTGAGAGAGAGAGAGAATCTTCCATTCACTGGGTCATTCCCCAAATGCCACAACAGCCAAAGCTAGGCCAGGCTGAAACCCTCTTGGCAATTCTAGAAGCTTCGCCCAAGTTTCCCACATGGATGGCAGGGACCCAAGTATTCGGGCCATCCTCTGATACCTTCTCAGAAGCATCAGCAGAAATGCTGGATCCGAAGTGTACTTGAACTTGTTCCCTTTGGGATGCCTGCATCATAGGTTTCAGCTTAAGCCACAATGCCACAATGCTGGCCTCTAAGTCTTTCTCTTCCAAGATTGAGAATTTGGGTAGTTTAGTGTCTTTTCTTGTCAATATCTTTGACTTAATTACATTGACACAGATCCTTCTTCCAAGTAAGATCCAGGACATGAGAGACTAGCATCTAACCTACGGTAATACTGCTGCTTTCCTAGGCCACAAATAGAGAGGAGAATCCAAAGTGGAGTGGCTGATACATGAGCCTGTGCCCACATAGCATGCCAATGCTGGTAGGTAGAGAATTAATCTGTTATGCCATTCCACCAGCCCTGGTTATTTCTTTTTAAATGATCTGAGTCTTGGATTTTACATTCCATTTATTAATCTTTTTCCAAAGAGATAAGCATGTGTGGGTGGGTTTCAGAAAGTTTGTAGGAAATATGTATTATGAAAATACTACACATGGATTCCAGATTTTCTGCACTGAAGTAAACTTACATTTTAGTACCATTTTCCATGAACTTTTCAGGGTACCCTCATATTATAGAATTTATTATGCTTAAATATTCTCCTACAGAGGCTACTAGAATTTCACTGCTGCCAAAAGGAAACATAAACACATCGCCACTCCTATGGAGTCTGGCAGTTCTGAGCTTGCCTGTTCCATTATCACAGTCAAGAAGGAGGAATCTCATTCGGGATATGAAAGTTTTACGTAGATATTTACTGTGTACTCAGCTTTGATGGCACATCCATTTGAGATTTCACTTGTTACTTCTAAAAACTACTTGGCAGACTTTGACAATAACATCTTCAGAAGGAAGATAAACACCCAGAAGCTATATACTTTCATTTGTTGTGGGTGATAGTTTCTTTCCTTCAAAAAAAGAAAAAGAAGAAAGTTCATCCTAAGAAATGAAATTGTAGCTAAAAACCTTGACCCTGAAGCCCAACTTTCCATTCTAGCACTTACAGAATGCTGCTATTTGTATGTTAGGAAGTGAAGGGACAGAGGAACCAGACAAAGATGTAACATATATCCCTACCCCTTACCACATTTCTCTTCGTGTTGGCAATATCTGTCAAATGCTGATGTACTTGCCACTGATTTTGGTTTCCAAATACATCATCTTGTTGACACCAATGCAAAATAGAGATTGATCTAATTCAAATTTAGCATTCCCTAAATTATTGTGAAATATTTTATTAGACCCAAATTCCAAATTTTCCCATCCCAATGCCATTCAATCATCAATTCCTTTGTCATCTGTCAGAATATGGCAAAAAAAAAAAAAAAAGGACCACTTGAAACTTGGTTGCTCAACACAGTGTTACACAATAGCATCACTTCACAGTTGGACTGGAAATACATGCTCTGTATTGTTTTGCCTTTCCTGGCCCTCATAAAAACTGGAGGCAATGAGATGAATTTGGGCAATCATGAAACACTCTACAGTTGTATATAATACAAACAACACTAGAACCAATAACATGCTGGCTAAACTGTTGGTGAAGTCTTTTTTTCTTTCACTACATTACTTAAGTAGCTCACTTCTAAGTACAAGATTGTAAGTTTCATTACAGGAACTTAGTTGCCTTCAAGCAATAACACTCCCTGACTTAAAATTGTTTATTCCTCTCTGGAGAGTCTGTAGAATTACTTAGCTAATTCATAAATGTGTAGATAATACTCCTTAATTGTCCCACAGTTATTTGATTTTCTTTCCTATGAATCTTTGAAAACATTTAAGGAGGTTTTTAAGCTATGTCTAAACACTTGGCCTGTAATTACGTCCTCACTCTTGAATTGACTTCTGTATCAATTATGCTATAATGTAGGGAACTGGCTGGCAATTATACTAAGGTCAAAAGGAAATTCCCAGGAAGGTTTTAAGCAAGAATGGAACTTGCTATGGTACATAGAAAATATTGGGATCACCCAAAGAAAACTTAGAGCAAGATGCCTGAAAACTGAGAAGTCAGAAAACTTTATTGCTGTGCCTAATTCTTACATAGATACAATATGAAGCTGAATAATTCATCATAATGAAACCACATTCATGTCTCTTGTGCAATAAGGGATTATGTGTCTTTGTGTCTGTGTTCACATGAAGAAGCAGCTTGTGATTAAGCCTCAAAAACCATTGCATAAAGTTGTGCAGTGCACAGCCCACAAAATAGCATGAGGTGGCTCTGCTTGAGACACATTTTAAAATTACCTAAGAGACTGTAATATCTTTCAAGCACTGATTTGAGGTGATGCAAACACATCTCAATTGACCAACAAGGGCTGGAATTTTTTTCCTGAAAAATAAAACACTTCATTGTTGAAATAACAATTATGGAATATTATGCAAATACATTTTGAATCTATAATTTAGTAACATTCTGCAAAATTTTTAAATGTGTACCAATCCACTAGTAACAACAAGTGCTACTATCACCATTACTTTAAGAGTCCCGCTGTGTCACTGAGACGGGTCTAGAGGCAGTTCTCAATCTCGATCTTTTCCAAGCACACCACGTAAGAGAAAGAGAAAAGAGATGGTGGTCAAGGTAATGAAAGGCCAGGAACGGGAAGGAACAGGAAAGGAAGAGAAGGAACGCTAACACAGAACTCAGAATTCGGATTTCCAGATTTTTCCAGCCTGAAATTTTCTGCCATTACAGCCACTTTTCTATGTACCAACGTACCAATGATTACTGATCTAAAGTAAACATTTGTAAAAGCCAATTTAATGGGATTTTAAAGCACTTCACAAATGTTTTTAACTCCCCACAAAGTCTGTGAACTTTTAACATTATGAGAAAATGAAAAGGGACTTGATACTGAGAATCTGGTTTCCACACATTTCCAGTATTCGAAGACTTCAGTCTAGTTCAAAAACAGGTTGTCATGGCTAATTATAATACAGTGTAAATAAATGTTTCAATGGTAACATTAGGAAGAAAAGTAATATATTTTCATGGAGTGGTAGCATTTTCTGAGAATGTTTCATAGAACATAGAATACATGGGGGCCAGCATGATGGTTCAGCTGGCTAATCTGTCAGCAAGTAGTCCAGTATCCGAAACAGGCAGCGGTTCATGTCCTGGCTTCCCCACTCCTGATCCAGCTCCCAACTTACGGCCTGGAAGAGCAGTGGATAATGGCCAAAAGCCTTGGGACCCTGCACTCACGTGGGAGACCCAGAAGAAGCTCCTGGCTCCTGGCTTGGGATTGGCTCAGCTCTGGCCATTGCAGCCATTTGCATAGTGAACCAATGGATGGAAGATCTTTCTCTAAATGTGTTTTATTTTCCCTCTAACTCTTAAAAAAAAGAAGAAGAAGAAGAGAGAATATAGGGCTAGGTCTTGCAAGTAAATGGAATTTTACCTGGCAAAGAACATTTACAAGAGAATGCTTATGATAATAAAATGATGTGAACCAAAACATGTGTGCTTAATAATCAACAGTAATTAGCAATGTTGAGAAGCAAAGCTGGAGTCAGGGAAGCTAAACAGTGCAGCGCTTTAAAGGAAGGTTTCATTATATAGTGAGTGTAGGACCATGGAAGACTTTCAAGCTGAGGAATGAGCTTATGTTTCAAAAATTAACTCTGGCAACAGTTTGAATGGTCGTAAGGAAGAAGAGAGACAAGTTGTTCAACTGTTTCATTCATCCAAGAAAGAGAAGTAGTCGCAGCCCTGTCCAATCAAGTGTTGTTCCATGATGGAGACAGTTTTCATCTATGATGCTGAATATGATGGCCACCAGCCCTAGAAGGATTGAACTTGAAATTCAGATTGCCCATGGGATTGCTGGCTGCCATATTACATGGCACAGAGATGTAAGCACTTCAGTGAAGCATTGAAGAGGGTTTTTCCAACTGCACGTTGCAATCAGTGGGTTAAGAAATCAATGTGTTAGTTCACTACTGGGGTATCTGTTAGGGTGGACTGGACTTACAGGGTAAACTGGACAAGAACAAACGTAACAGAGCAGAAAACAGGAGCATGAAACACAGAGTATCATTTTAAGAGATGTTTATCTCAATTGTATGACTACATGTCTGTGTCTACCCTGGGTCACAACGTTAATTGTATTTTTCCTGTATTATGTTTAAAAGTGCTGAAAGCCAGTCCATTACATAAATTTGGTTACATATGTACAGAGTGATTGCGGAAAGTTTCCCAGGAAGGAAGAATTGCACAAAGTTCACTGCAGTTCAGAACCAGGATAATTCTATACCTGTCTAGATTTTCTTAACAATTACTTTCCTTTTAGTTTTAAATTTTTGTTTATTTATTTTTAACTTTTTGAAAGGCATAGGGACAGAGATTCTTTTCCACCCACTTTTTCACTCTGCCGGATGCTTAAAAACAGAGCTGGGCTAAACCGAAAAGCAGGAGCACAGAACGGCACCCCGGTCTCCCACAGGAATGACAGGGACCCCGGTACCTGCCCATCGTCTGCTGTCTCCCAGGATGCACACGGGCTGAAAGCTGCGTCTGAAGCAGAGGAGCTGGGCCTCAAATCCGGGCATGCCAGTGTCGTGTGCAGGCACCCAGAGAATGATGACCACAGTCCAAAATGCCTGCCCTACAGGCACCCAGAGAATGATGACCACAGTCCAAAATGCCTGCCCTACAGGCACCCAGACAGTGATGACCACAGTCGAAATGCCTGCCCCACAGGCACCCAGACAGTGAGGACCGCAGCCTTAAGTGTCTGCCCCCATTTTGACCTCTTAAGCAGACTTTGTCTTTTAGAACAATTTTAGATTCACAGAAAAGTCCAAGAAATACTACAGAGTGTTCTTATATATCTTGTATTCAATTTTTCCTTTTAGATTATTACATTACTATGACATCTATTGCAATTAGCAAGATAGCACTGATAAATTGTTACTGAATTATTATTACCAACTGAATTCCTCACCTTATTTATATTTCTTTAGTTTTCACTTGCAGAATTCCGTCTGAGATACTATGTCACATTTAGTCATCATGTTTCCTTGGCCTCCTCTGAGCTATGGTCGTGTGTCCACACACTGCTTATTTTTCAATGACCTTGGAACCTTTGATGAGTAGTCATTATGTGCTATGTAGAATATACCTCCACTGGGATTTGAATATTTTCCATAATTAGACCGATGCTATGGGATGCCATTTTCTTAGGTCATATCACGCACACATTCTATCAACATCTTCATCACTTTCATGTTGGTGGGGTAGTAACGGTCAGTCTACTCCATTGTGAGGTTACTCTGTTTTTTTATCTCCCTTTCCATGCCATATTTTGTAGGTAAATCACAATGCTCCTAATTAAAAAAAATGGCTCACTTAATGAAAAGAAGTCACTGAGTTCTTTCCAGAGAAAGCTACTTCTGAGTACAGACAAGTCTCTTTGGAGACACATCATCTCTCTGATAAGCGCAGAAGACTTTCATCACTTCTCATATTTTCAGGTTCCAATTATGAAGCATAAAAACATCAAATGATTAAAGTAGAATTCCAAAATGAGATGGAATGCGTTATCCCAGAATCAGTTGTGAGAGTCCTTGTGCCTTTCTAGTCCTGAAAGCTGATGTTTCAGAAGTGTATCCCAAACTGTATTAGGCCTTTCCCCCCACGACGCAAAGGAAGCTGATCATTACAGCAGGAAATCCCCTTTCTGAGAAATTCCAGAAGTTTGGAACAAGTTTACTTTTTAGGTAGGGGAGGATTGCAGGTTAACATTTTCTGCAATATTCCCATGGAAAATGCTGAGTCGAATCACCTGGTACTTCTCCTGTGGCCCTTCCTCCTATCACTTCCCTTCCCAAGGAGAGATGACATCATCACAGAATGTCCTCAGCGAGCCAGCTGCTGCTGGTCGTGCACACGCTCCTCACGGTGTTCCCATCTTGTGACTCATACACATGTTAATACATGTATTTTTCAAAACTGTTGCATTTATTCACTCTCTCATCCATTCAGACTGGAATAAAGTTCTGCCCTGAGTAACGTGGACCATAAACTGAACCCTCTCCCTCTCAGCCTAATAGAGGAGCTGGGCTTATTCTCTGCCCCCACTGCACACAAATCTAGTGGAAGTAGTTGCCTGCAGATAAAAGGATGATGACAAAGACATAAGAGAGACAAACTCTTCATTCAATTATGAACTCATTTTTAGAGTCTTCTTCAGTATCCCTATCTGCTGATGGGTTCTCTCTGATCTCTACAGTTCTAATAATTCTGCGGCTTCTGTCTCCCCCTCCATCCCAACCAGCAATCCTGAGCAAAACTCTGCTTTGATCCACGCTAGAATGTACACTATCGATAAGCACCTTAGGTTTGGGAAGTTCCCAACAGTATTTCCAATAAATAGGCATCCTAACTTTTAGTTGCACTGCAAGAATCTAGAGAGTCTCAGATGAAAGACCTTGAACAAAGGAGGAATGGGGAAACAGAAGATCGAGGGCTGTGGCCCCCCAGACCTTCATCCCACTCAATGTTTTTGTCCTTGTTTGGCTTTGAAACCATGACCAAAGCCGTATCGAAAGGTCACAGAAGACTTCCATTGAATTTTGTTTGTTCACAGAATACCAAGCCACAGATGTTCCCTACCTGGACAGTTATTTTAACTTGGTTTAATAAACCAATTTAACAGTAATTGATGTTAACTTGTAGGCTTGGTCCTTTTCTTTTAGAATCAGTAATTAGGTGTAAGGGACCTCTGCAATCCATTCAGCCATCAACACTCTGAGTCTAGTTACCTGATGGAGGTGATGTTTAAAATGTGTATTAACTCATCTGAATCGTAATCTTTGAAGACAATGATCATGACTGTCTTGGGCACAATGGACTCTCCAGTTCCCAATGCATTCCCATTTGATGCCTTCCATCTGTCTGAGCAGCCGCATCACGCGTATGCAAGCCCCTGAGACTGAGGCCTCGGCTTTATGAGTGTTGTTCTTCATAGCCATGCAGAGTGGTAGGAATTATTATCTCTGTGTTACAGAAGAGGAAATTGAGGACAAAGACACTTAAGTAACTGGCCCAGGAAGTAAAGGAGCCAGGATTTGAACCTAGGTCTAGCTTTATTTATAAATCCATATTTTGCAATATGCAAGCAAGTACAATAACAATAATACTATATAAGTAAAATGCTGAGTAATCATTCTGGGGGGTGAGGTGACTCAAACCCATCAGGCATGTGAGAATATGGTGCTTTAGTGGTTCTTCCTGAAGGAGATTTTTTGTATTTTTAAAACAGTGGTTCAGAGAAAATCATTCCTCTGATGTGAAAGTCTGTTCCTGCAGGTAGCCATGCTGAGCTTTGTTCCACACCCCACTTCTTAGTGGAACCTGAACTGCTTCCCACAGACCCTCCTGAGATGCACAGGGTCATGGGTTCCTTTAAACACTCCTCATCTTTCACATTCACCAGAAAATATTGCCTTGGTTTGTTCCAGTGGCTATAAAACTACCTGAGACTGGGTGGCTTTCTCACAATATTCAAGACTGGAAAATCCAGATAGTGTCATAGCATAGCAGGTTAAGTTACTGCTTGCAATACCAGCATCCCTTTTCTGAGAACTGGAATGACTCTCAGCTACAGCACTCCCATCTGGCTCCCTGCTAATGTGCCTAGGAATGCAGCAGACGATGGTCCTGGGTTCCTGCCACAGCCATGAGAGACCTGAATGAAGGTCCTGGATCATGGCTGTGGCCTAACTTATGCCGAGCGGTTGCAGATACATAGAGTGTGAAGCAGCAGGTGGAAAATCTCTGTGTATGTGTGTCTGCCTCTCTCTCCTCGTTTCTCTCTGTGTGTGCCCCCTTTTTTTCAAATAAATACACAGATTTTATTTTTAAAAGCCTGGAAAATCCAAGCTCAGAGGGCCCAAATACTCAGTATCTTTGGGGGCTCACTTCCTGGCTCACTTAGACGACAGCCTCCTGACTGTGTCCTAAACACACTGTGTGCTCATGGCGGAAGGGGCGAGGGCACGCTCTGGAGTCTCTAATGTAAGAGCACTAACCTCACTCCTGAGTACTGGGCCGGCATGATCTAAGTCCTCTGTAGGCCCCTGCCCTCCTGATGTTATAGGCTTGCAGCTAAGACAGAAATGTAGAGGGGATATGAAATTCTGTAGCAGGTCTCATCACACAAGTTTTCAGCGTGTGAGAGTAAGTTGTGTTTGATGAAGCAGGGACACAAGTCCCAGCCGTTCTAGTTCCTCAGCCATTCTAGTTCCCAGACCGTAGACAGAGCCAGCACCCCAAGGGACTCTTGCCCTGCTTTGCAAAAGACCAGTCTAACCAGTGCCTTGGATTGTTCCACACTCCACCCTCTGTATTCTTTCCAACCACCCAGCCCCCGAGAAGAAGCCTGGCAAAGCTTCCCCCTCATCCCTGGGAATTCCCCACCTCTCCAAGACGCCTAAGCCAGAAAAGACCTGGCCTGCTGACGGATCAGGCGCTTTGTGCCACACGCTTGCTTCATAGGCATGCTGGCACTTAGCCAGCTCTGACTAACTTATTTCTCCTTAAAAATAAATCAGGTTTTGGCTGCGGATCCATACCTCACTTCCTCTCTGCTCTGTGCCTCCCCCTAACAACATTAGGGTGGTGCTTCTTGCCTGTAGAGAGAGTCTTTGGGCAGTCAGTCTGGGCCATTGCTGGTCAGAAGCTACACAGTCCTCAGTGTACTCTCTCGATGGATGAGTGAAATCTCCCGCACGTGTTGCTCATCGAATTACCTGAAGTTTTTTTTTTAATGTCACATGTACATGAGGAGATATTAAAATGGACCCACAGAAAGGAGAACTATATTACCTGAGAAAATCTGAAACATAAAATTGTGCATATTTTAATAAGCTACAGCAGCTTGCTTATCAATAATAACCAACTCTCACCACTCTTACCTTTACATAGGAAACAACAAATTATCTTTTTTATTTTATAAAACATATTTATTGTTATTGGGAAAACAGATTTACAGAGAGAAGAGACAGAGAGAAAGGTTTTCCATCCTCTGGTTCACTCCCAAATGACCGCAGTGGCCAGACATCAGCTGATCTGAAGCCAGGAGCCAGGAGTGAGGAGCTTCTACCTGGTCTCCCGTGTGGGCACAGGGTCCCAAAGCTTTGACTCATCCTCCACCGCTTTCTCAGTCCACAAGTGAGGAGCTAGGTGGGAAGTGGAATAGCCAGGAAACCAGCCAGCACCCATATGGAATCCTGCCGCTTGCGAGAAGATTAAGCAATTGAGCTATTGCAACAGACCCAGCAAATTATCTTTTTAAAAAGTTTTATTTCTAATTTGAAAGACAGAGTTGCAGAGAGAAAAGAGAGAGATTTTCCATATCTTCCATCCACTGGTTCTCTCTCCAAATGGTAATGGTTCAAGCTAGACTGATTTGAAGCCAGAATCCAAGAGCTTCTTCCAAGTTTCCCTCATTGGTATGGGAGCTCAAGCACTTGAGCCATCCTCTGGTGCCTCCTCAGAAACATTAGCAAGGAATTGGATCAGAAGTGGAGCACTTGGGACTTAAACCAACACCCATATGGGATGTTGGAACAACAGACAGAGGATTAGCCTGCCATACCATGGTGTCAGTCCCACAAATAATCTTTAACATAGCTTCCCATCAATAATGTAAATAGATGATAGATTAGATTAGATAGATAGATAAATAGATAGTTAGATAAAACATAAATTTGTGAGCCAGTGATTTAGCATATCAGGCTAAACATCCACCTGTGGGGCCAGCAGCCCATATGAGCACCAGTTCAGTTGGAGTCCCAGTGACTCCAATTCTGGTCCAGCTCCCTGTTTATGGCGTAGGAAGGCAGTAGAGCAGGGCATGAGTCCTTGAGCCGCTACCCCCATATAGGAAAGCTGGAAGAAGCTCCTGGTTCCTGGCTTTGGACGAGTCCAGCTCCAACCATTACAGTCACTTGGGGGGTGAATCAGTGAATGAATGATCTCTCTGTATCTCCTTCTCTCTCTATGAATAAAAGTAAAACAAATCTTTTTTTAAAAAATAGGTAAATTTGTTTTGGTACAAAGAATTTTTGAAGGCTGCATATAGTCTATTCATACTTTGGACTTTCCTTAAACTTTTTGAAGTCCCCATCTATTTGCCAACATAATTATTTTGTCCACGTCCCCTCAGGTGAATGAGCGGCTTAGAACAAAGAGTGTGGATTAGCTCGGTTCCTAAAGTTCAGAGCCTCCAGCTCAGAGTCTCTCAAAAAGCTGGAATCAAGATGTCTGCTGGGGCTGCCCAAGCAAGAAATTTAATTTTAAAAGAGAAATAAATGTCCAGAAGATTAATTAGTGCATTTTCAAATCTGCAGTGTATAGGGAGAAGGTCAATTATATTTCCAAGTGAGCAATATTACCTCATTTGTAAAAATGAAGAGCGTTAAACATATTTTAAACAGATTCTCAACACATAGTTGACTCTGGATAAGAAATAGCCATGGGGAAACCGTCTGAAGCACCTGATATTCAAAATCATTTCAAGCTGGCTATAGGAAACAGCTCATTAAGACAGCATAAAGCTTACTCCTCTTAAACCCACAACATTCCCTGTGAATAACCTCTGGGCCTCCCCAATTCGTAGGGAAATGCAAAAGAGGCAGTTTGTCCTGCTCAGCAGCTGGCCTCACTCTGGCCATTCCCATTTCAAACTTATTCCACTCCCTGTTGCCTGGGCCCCATTCCCTGATCTTATTCATTACCTTCTAAGTTCCTCCCCATCTCGAACCCTTCCACAAGCTCATCCTTCTGCCTTAGCTCTTCTCCTCATCTCTGTTCATTTTCTCAGTTTGGCTCACAATCATTCCTTGAATTGTACTTCAAATATCTCTTCCTTACACTGAACCACGCTTCCTCACACCGCCTCTCCAAGCTCACACTAGATCAGGTTCCCCACAAACCCTCATACAATGTTCTTTTCCATTACAAATTTACATATATAATTTGTTTTCTATCCATCCCATCTGTCCCACACTCCCTTAGGGGAAAGACTGTCTGCACCATCATTAAGTCACAGCATAGCTCGGGCCCAGACATCTAATGACTGGATCCCACATACCTGTTCAGTTATGTGGCTCTGCCCCAGTAATCATGACCATGGTTATTTTAAATTAAGCATAGCTCAAAATGTACTATTGTCTAGTGAGTAGTCGAAAAGTTCAAGTGGTGTTAAGACCTAGTTGTGTGTGTTAGTCTCTCTGTGGGGAATCTTGTTTGCTTGGATAAAATAACTCACTGAACTTATCCTCTTGCTATGGCTTGAATGTTCACATCACTTCCAAAGTCTGCTGAAGCTTAATCTAGTGTGCAGGAGTATGGAAAGAAGAGGTCCCGGGAGGTGGTTAGGTCACCAGGGTTCTTCCCTAGGAAATAGGATCTAGACTGTTAAAAAAGAGGCTTCACAAACTTGGGACCTTTTTGTCTTTCTGTCTTTCCCCCGTTGTAAGGACACAGAATTCAGAGCACCATCTTGGAAGCAGAGACTGGACCTGTAACCAGACACTGAGTCTGATGTCACTTTGACCTTGAGTTTTCTAGCCTTCAGAACTGTTAAAAGCACATTCCCATTGTTTATGAATTACACAGTCCCATTATTATGTTGCAGATGGACACTTAACATCATTCATTTTCTTCCAGACCCTTTCCACTTGTCTCTTTCTATGTAACAAGAGGTGGAAGAAAAAAAATGGAGTTAATGTCTCCCTGAAACCCACTTACCAAGACCAGACATTTAAATGCAGTTGTTTAGTTCCCACTCTTTTCTGGGAGACCTGGCAGGCTGATTTTTTGTTTCATAGGAAAGTAACAATGCTTTGTCATTGTGTTATCCATTTATATGAATGATTCTGGCCATAATTGCAGAAAACTTTCACCTGCTGACATGGACTTTCCATCTTAAATTTTGGTGGAAGTGACCCTAACCAAATGGATTTCTTTCTATCAAAGCGAAATTGCATGAAAATTAATAATAGCTCAATATATTCCGCTTTGGGGTCATGAATGCTCTGTAATTCTTTCTCTGAGTTGGTTACCTGGCATTCATTCAATGACAGTATGTAGGCCAGGCATTGTCAGTGGGGGTCCTCCCATATTCCAAGTAGTCCACAGATTTTTATAGAGCAAAAGTATCTCTCTTTCAACACAAAGAATATTAACAAATTAAAAAAGACACCTTTTGAGGTAAGAAAATAGAACTGCTATTCTAAAGGTTTTAGCTGGAACTGGAGTAGTAAGAGGTCTCAGAGCAGACTTTGAACATATATCACCATGTCCTTAAGGGTAGGCAGAAGAGGCACAAAGGTGATTTTATGTTCTTTCTGTCTATGGAAGCTGCAAGCTCTTGCCAGGGATCTCTTTAAAAGATGGCAGAAGCTCTTCCTTCCAAGAAAAATTTTATGTGGTTATAAATGTTGGTCCATATGAAGGCCAATAAACTACATTTATATGATGTTCAGTGATTCACTGGAATGAGTTGCAGATCTGAATACGCATTTATACTCCCAGCTAAGGATATTTTACTAACACGATATGTCACAGGATCAACAAGGAAGAAAGGGGTAGAATCCAGAGCAATCCATGTTCAGGCTTCTGATGTTCACATGAGTGGAACTAGTAACAGATGTGGTAATACATGAGGCTGCGCAGTGTTTCTGCCCAGGGAAGCCCAGCAGAGACTTAGCAGCCAACCTTCGTATTGGTGCTGGTCACGTGGTTACCCTTTAACCAGCAATGACCAAAATTCCAGACGATCAGAAGACATTATATGGCCTGTACTGTGTAGCAACAGTGAATTACACTTATCTGTAACATTAAAAACCAAAGTAACCAGAAGCCTGCCAGGCCAACCTTGCCAGCACTCCCCCTGTAAATGGCAACCTCAAGCTTAGTATAGCATATGGTAAATCTACCGAATGAATCAATGTAGCAGGAAACGGAAAAGTTCACATTTGAACTCTTCTGTACATGCCTAAAGAAACATTGTTAGCCTCAGGTTAAGGTTTATTTGTGTTTATTTGGAAAGCAGACTTGCAGAGAGCAGAGAAAGAGAAAAACTGCTCTGCCATATACTAGTTCACTCCCCAAATAGCTGCAGCAGCCAGAGCTGAGCTGATCCAAGCCAGGAGCTTCTTCTAGGTCTCCCACATGAGTATAGGGGCCCAAGAACTTTAGCCACCCTCAGCTGCTTTCCTAGTTTGTAAGCAGGGAGCTGAGTCAGAAGTGGAGCAGCCAAGACTAGAACCGGTACCCATATGGGATGCAGGCACTGCAGGTGGCAGATTAGCCTGTCAAACCACCACTCTGGTCACTAGCCTCAGTATCTAGGTGCTGCTATTATTAGAGTTACTGAAAAGTATTTTCAGATTGAAATGATCATTACCATAATGTCACTGTTAATAATTTCAGTAGTAGTTATTGGTAGTGATAATGTTATTCATTTTATGATTGATATATTCTGTATCATTTCTACATAACATTCAAATTAATAATCCCTTCAATGACAGTTAACATTCTTTGAGAGATTTTAACATGATGAGACCATGATAATTTAAACAGATTCTGTATTTGGTTCCTTATTTGATTTCTGCTAACCTGTTTCCTTCTTGAACAGAACAGACTTTCTGCAACTCGAAGCCAACGATGGATTTCAAATGTGTGAAGGACTATTTCTCCTGGCTCTACTATCAATACCAGATTATTAGCTGCTGTGCTGTGTTGGAGCCCTGGGAGCGCTCTATGTTCAACACCATTTTACTAACCATTTTTGCCATGGTGGTGTACACTGCCTATGTCTTTATCCCAATCCACATTCGCCTGGCTTGGGAATTTTTCTCAAAAATATGTGGCTATCACAGTTCAATTTCCAGTTGATCTCATCTGCATTCTGTAAAACAGCACTCCGTATTTATATGTTGCTGATGACTGATTGCTTTAGGGGACTCCTGCGTCATTCTTCCACTATCTGATCTTAAAGGCCCTCTTGTGCACAAACCGTAACCCACTGCCTGGAATCTGAGGTAGTGTGTCTGTGGGTTCTCTGCTGTGCATCAGATCATAGATATGACAAAGATGCTACGTCACATACCATCTACACTCACCACAAGGTTTTTTTTTCACCAGAACGATTTCATATAAATTCCAACCCCCAAAGAATCTCATAACAGACCTACCAGATCATATTTAAAATGTTCTCTGGGTAGATATCCTATAACAAACAATGTATTGTATACACACACACACACACACACACACACACACACACATCTATAGGCTACTGTCGAAGTGTTCTATACTTGTTTGCACTGTATAAAAAGATGTGAGTACATTAAATGTACTCTATAACATCTGATTTTATAATGAACTGATGATACCTGAAATTCTTTTACTTCAAATGCAGAAAATAAGTTGGAGGCAATTATTTCCTTTCAAACATGACTCCTGAATGGTTTCCATGGCCTCTAAAATTCTGACTCTGTAAGAGTTTAAAATTAACCAGGTTGATTTTAGATAACCAAATAGGTATTATAATACAAAATTATTTTAAGTAAGAATCAAAGTACTACAAAGTAAACTCAGATAGCGTGACTTGTGAGGTTGCTCCGCTTGCATGATGCAGGGCAGAAGAGGGAAACTGTTTGCATTCTGTGCTTTAACTAGGCGGAGGGGAAGAGCACACAGTGGGCTACAGAAGGAAACGCTGAGGAACAGCCTGCAGTGATACCTGCCAGTAGGAACTCTGCAGATCCAGCCAAGGGCAAGACAGACGCAAAATCTATTACATTTTCTTCCAAATGTTTCTCATAAAACAAATACAAGTTTTTAATTATATTGCTGAATCAAATGTAAATGCCAAAGACCAAGCCTTGCAGCTTTTCTTTTTTCAATAATAAGATGCTAGTGATTCCGAAGGTGATGATGTAAATTGATTCTGAACATATTTGCACCTTTGTGTTATGCAAAAAAAAAAAATCCAAGGAGAGCTAAAGGAAAAGATGTTTGGCATGCCAAATTGTGCATCTATGAAAAAAAATGTTTTGGAGAGAAACTAGATATGAATATGTATTTGTTGACTTTTGGAAATAAAATTAAGTTTAATTTTTAAGTAAAATATTTGTTTTCAGCTTTGTTTTTCCTCACACTGTGTAAATATCCAGGTAGTATATCATATTTCTCTACAAACTTATCCTTGCTTAGTGAGCCACTGTGACAGTTGATTTTTTTAAAAAGATTTATTTATTTTTTATTACAAAGTCAGATATACAGAAAAGAGGAGAGACAGAGAGGAAGATCTTCCATCCGATGTTTTCACTCCCCAAGTGACTGCAGCGGCAGGTGCTGCGCCGATCCGAAGCCGGGAACCTGGAACCTCTTCCGGGTCTCCCACGCGGGTGCAGGGTCCCAAGGCTTTGGGCCGCCCTCGACTGCTTTCGCAGGCCACAAGCAGAGAGCTGGATGGGAAGTGGAGCTGGCGGGATTAGAACTAGTGCCCATATGGGATCCTGGCGCGTTCAAGACAAGGACTTTAGCTGCTAGGCCGCAGCACTGGGTCTGACAGTTGATCTTAAAATGTCACAGTAAAACTACCACGTGTCAAAGGACTGCTCATCATGAATGCATTTTCCATGTTGAAATACTTGCTGAGATCTCCCATTTAGAGCTGTAAAGCCTTGAACTTGAAACAGCTGCATTGCTTATTCAAAGTCAATTAACTATAAGCAGTATAACAAGAATGCAAATCCAGGTCAGGATTACAATGGGTCTTGCAAATATTTGTCACAGAGAAGCCCATGGGAGGACAGCATGAGCTCATGAGCACTGATGGAGTAGTGCCACTGATACGACAGAAGGCAAAACCATCAAGTCAAAGGGGAGAGTATGAGGACACAGCCAGCCTTGGAGGACAGCAAACCCAGGTCCCAGCTGTCACCTTTGCCGCTATATTTCGGTGCTGAAACATCTGGGATTCACCATTCCTAATCTGAAACAATGCTTTCACTTTTAAATATTTAGCAGTGGATTTTCAGTTAAGCATGGACTTGGATGCACTCCCAGTTCACAATGATCCAACATCCTTAGATACATGGACCCCTGCTAAGTACTCTCGGAATTCAATCACAAAGATGCTGCTTTGACCTTCTCAAAATCTTCCTTCTAAAAATAAGGGAGTTAAAATAAACATGAATAGACACGGTGAAGCTTAATAATAGATTAGTGGAAGCACTGCCCCAGAATGTCACTTCAAAGGCAAGCATTACCTCCAAAGCATTCAAATAATAAACACAGGCTCCAAAAAACATATTCAAGGTTAGTCTGGAAAAATCAGTCTGTGCGCAGTGGAGAAGAAAAGAGAGCTCCACCTGCCCCGCCTGCTGTATTAATTTTCTAGATTTGGCAAAGACATTCTTTACCTTGACTAGAGTTAGCCTAGATTACAAACACTTGTTACATGCTTTTCTTTCGCTTCTGTTACTTTGATGTTGCAATGGCATGGGCCGTGTTTTAAAGGGCGCAGGGGTGAAGTTCCCACAGTTCCAATGGGCTTGCATTTGTGACTCACTCAAATAAAAATCATGAACTCTTCCTTTCCTGGTCAGGTGAGCAATCGTTCTTTTCTGCTTGTGCAACGAAAGTACCACAAGAAACCAGGCGTTGACAGCAGCCAGCGGACAGCTACAATCAGTCTTTGTTGCTTGTGAAAACCCAAATCACTGTGTACATTTCCTGCTTGTCTCGTCTTCCATTACAAAGGTATTTGTTTCCTGCCACCAGTATACTCCTGAAAGGCAGGAGACTCGTCGTGATTTCTGAATACCCAGTATCTGAGCCGATGCCTGGTTCAGACTTTAGCAGACACACACCCTAGAGAATGTTACATAGTTTCTCAAACCCCACGTTCATATAAAGACAAAGAAGCTCTGTATCTGTGTGGAGCCAACCTCAGAATAAACCATATTCATCCATTCAACAAGTTTTCTGATTCAGCCATATACTGTTAGAGATGTAAAGATGTAAAGATGAATAAGTATAGGATGAATAAAATATAATTAGGAGTTTGTTGTGATATTCTCATTGGTGCATGCTTGCAATTTTTTTTAATTTGTCAATAAAGGTAGAAGTGTGCTGTGTGCCAGTTGTTAAGTCTGACACTGAGAAGCAGAGACCAATGAGACATAAAGGGAACCCCCTGAACTTTTGAAGTGTATGATCCGGTAGGTAAGATAACAAAAAATGAATAATACATTTAAAAGATGTATGTATTGTGATAAGATCTTAAGAAAAACAGCTGAGTACTGGAAAGAAAGTGATAAGTGTTTATGGGTGGTAGAATATTGGGGTTAAAGGTTATATTCAGTCTGATCCAAACTTCTCTCAAGCAGAATTGTAAGCAGGGAATAGACAGAGAAGGACTGTGATGTCACATACACAGTGGAAGGTGACACTGGCTACTGCCTGGAGGTCATAGGATACAGACATGAGTCTGGGTAGCAGGGCCTGATGCAGCTTTTACACACAACAGCTGGGTTAAGGTGGTGGCCTCAGAATCAGAATGAAATGAACAGTTTTATTTGACATATGTTTGAGGCCACACAGCCAACAGATTTTGCACTGGTTGGCTCAAAAGAAGTAATTCCATTCACATTGTGTGTGTGTGTGTGTGTGTGTGTGTGTGTGTGTGTGTGTGTGTAGCTTCAGATGTATTTAGCCCATTTTAGTTCCAGAACTCAGGAATGGACAAGCATAACTTTTAATCCACTCAAAGTAACTTCCTTCTCACTCAGGGAAGAGCATTTTCAGAGCTGATTCAGCTACCTCTAAGAAGGGACAGAGTGTTTTTGAGGGTTTGAAAGAAACTAACTTTGTGTGTTTCTCCTATTGTTCCAGATTTTAAAGGTTTACTCTAACTCATCAAGAGTTCTCATAGATCTGATTGGGAGAAAGATTCCAAATTTCCATTATGAATTTAATGCCTTAGGTACTCTCTGACTAAGCAGATAAACAGGTTCCTCCAAATCCAATCCCAGAACTTGGAAAGGCTCCGTGAACAAACTCTGGAGTTCAAGTTCTCTGAGTCGTTCCTGAATTATTATACCAAACATAACCAGGGTAATGACATTGAGAATATGGAATGATAGGCATTGGTGGGAAATTTTTGGTTATTTGCTTAGCAGGAGACAGCTCACAATAAACTTATAACTGCTGTCACTGCAATGGCAAAAGATTTCTGCAGCCTTTTGTGAGCTTCGGTGAGCAATTGCAAGAAATTCCATTGACAATATTAATACTTGGTTTGCTTCTTAAAGATTTGTTCATTTTTAATGGAAAGGCAGATTTACAGAGAGAAGGAGAAACAGAAAGATCTTCTATCCATTAATTCACTCCCCAAATGGCCTCAGCGACTAGAGTTGAGCCAATCTGAAGCCAGGAGACAGAAGTTTCTTCTGGGTTGCCCATGCAGGTGCAGAGTTCCAAGGACTTGGGCCATCCTCTACTACTTTCTCAGGCCACAAAATTGGAGCTGGATGGAAAGTGGAGCAGCCAGGACATGAATTGGTGACCACATGGGATGCTGAGGCTTCCAGGCAGAGGGTTAGCCAACTGAGCCATCACAACAGCCCCAATATTCATACTTCTAATTTGAATCATTCACTTTTACTATTGTGTGAAGAATATTATGTAAGTGGAGAAGGGCAGGGACATGGAATAATCTCTACAGACTGCAAAATCAATAGCCTTGAAGAGCCACGCCCCCACACAATACAGGTATACATCCTTGGTGATACAGCCACAATGGACAGGGATGCAGTAAGCATTGTCAGATCTAGAGAAAAAGACACGGTGGGAGGGGTAGGGAAAGAGAGAGAGATTGTAGGGAACAGGAGAAAAGAAAAAGAAATAGTAAAAGTAAAAAAAAGTTTTTCTTTTGCTTTCCAAGTTTAAACTGGGGATATCTGGCACATGTCAAAATAAAATTAAAACGCACTTTCTTTAAAGACTGAATTATCGTCAGCTGTTCTAGAAATGGGCGATATCTCATTCTGTAAAAGTGTCCTGGTCTGGAAAGGTGTCCTGATAAGCTGAGCAGAGGGACGGGGCTTCACAGACACAAAAGTGTTGAGGAAACCCCAGCAAGGGCAGAAAGGGGACTGCCTGTTGCAGAGTTACTCCCCTTCAAGGGTTACAGCAGAGCGAACCTCTTTATCACACCTACTCAGACAGAGACCTGACTGCTATGAATTCCCTGGTTTGGTTCTTATTTGCTTTTGTTTTGGTTTTGAAAGCTGACCCAGTTCAAAGCTCTCATACTGAGAGGCCTAGTGCAAAAAACTGGTCCAATACAATGACCTCCCATGAATTTTATTTAATGCAAGAAAATGGCAATTCTTCTCCATCCGTGTTCCTCAAAGAACTTCCTTGATCTCATATATTTTTTCCTAACAAAAATTGTACCTAAGTGCTTTACAACCTTGTTCCTATTAATATTTCAGTTTCTTTTGCTAAAATAGTTCACTGCTGCCTGCAGTTCAAATGAATCTTCTGAATAAGCGAGCAGTCAATCTTCAGTCCCTGCTCCAGTGGTTCTTAAGTTTTTCCTCACTCTGTGTTCTGGCATATGAGGTTCTGGTTTGTCTCATCACAACTCCAAACCCCTTCCATCACTACTTCCCTGTTTCACTGCATCACTGGAAACTCAACAGCTTCATCTAGAAAAATGAGGTGAGAGAAATACAAAGTCAAATCTCTCCAGACAATCTTCCAGTTTTAAAAAATCTGTATTTATGGAGGCCGACACGGTGCAATAGTAGGTTAATGCTCCACTTTCCACTGGCATCCCATATGGGTGTCAGTTTGTATGCTGGTTGTGCTTCTTCTGATCCAACTGTCTGCTGATAGAGAAATCAGCAGAGTGACCCAAGACCTCGGGGCCCTGCACCCACGTGGGAGACCCAGAAAAATTCCCTGGTTTCTTAGCATTCCAACTCTAGCCATTGCAGCCATTTGGGGAGTGACCCAGTGAATGGAAGATTTCTGTCTCTCTATATCTCTCTGTGAAATCTGCATTTCAAATAAAAATGAATAAATCTTTTAAAAACCTGTATTCATGAAGTTCTAGAGATTCCCGGTATTTCAGCTTCCTGCAGCTTTTCCTGGTTGTTAGTGGATAGGAACCTGATCTAGGCATTATAATCCTAGAACTTGCACTTGTGGGAAGACAAAACAGATGTGTAAGCATATAAGTACACCCAATCCCAGCGTGAGCAGTCCTTGCTATGAGATTCAGATGACAAAATCCAGTTCATTGAAGGGGTGTAGGAACCATGAGTCCGCCCTCTGGAGGGATTGAGCTTGCGTTTCACCAGCTGCCCCCACACTATACCAACTCTCTTCTTACAGCAACAGCAGGGCCCCCTCACCCCTGCCTCATCAGCTTACTGACTTTCTCTACATCCTCAGTTTTCACTTACGAATGAAGGGAAAAGGCTTAAGGAATTGGAAGGGACCTGGGAGTTGGGGGGGGGACAGCTCTCTGAACCAAAGTAAAAAATAAACAAATAAATAAATAAATAAAAGCAGTTCATGTTACGGTCTAGCCAGTAAGTAAAATAACCAAAACTGTAAAAAAGTAATTTGGCAGCTGCCCCCTTATACCTTCTGAAGCAAAACCAGTGCCTTCCTCCTAGCCCTAGTTACACTGACTTGAACCAGAGAGAATCCTCAGCTCCGAAGGGCAAGAGGGGAAAAGAGAACTCTGTAGCCCAGCGGAGCCTGCCCTGCCCCTCTGCATCAGCTGCCACAGAGGCAGGTGTTTTATGTGGGGAGCACAGGTCATGGATTTCGCAACATGTATCCTTGTAAATGAGACTAAGAGGATGAGCTGATGAATTAATTCCCTTTTACAATTCTAGGTCAGAAGTATTGAGCCACATTCCAGACAGGATTTATCACTGGAATTTGTATGAAGTGACTCACCTGCAAGGTGAGTGTCTAAGCCTCCTAGCAGCTAGGAAAGGGTTTAAGAAACTGTTCCTCTTTTCTATTCTCTTACCAATGGTTCTTTCTCTTCTGTCTCCTGCGTTCACCCTCCCAGCCATCCCCATGGGAGCAAGTTTTTAAGGAACAGCCTCACAAGCAGAAAGGCCACTTGGATGTGTTCATAAGCACCGACAACAGTCTAGCTCCTCAAGTTCTCAACCATCGGTTTTCAGTTCAGGCTAGACATTAGAGTCATCTGAGAGCCTGATGGTCTATCACTGCCTGACTCTGCCTAGACAGCATCAACGGAAATCTCTGGAAGGGGCCTCCCACATATGCTGCTTTGAAATGCTGCAGTTGATTTTAATGTTCAGCCAAGAATGTTAACCATGAAGGCTGATTAAGTTACTACACTGCACCACAATAGCTACTGCACTCCTCTCTCCCACAGGCTCCCATGGGCCCCATTCACTGCCCATGAACTTGAAGTACTGAAGAGTTAACATTACACTCCCCACTGGACTATGTTCCACATAATGATGTCTTCGATCATTTCATCACGCATCATTTAAAAGCAATAAAGTTTCGCAGTTGCTGCTTTCAGGCATGGAGCTCTCAGTGCACTCAGCCTTCAGCTGATTGGTGTGGTGGAGCTTTTTCATTCGCAACCTGAGGACAAGATCAGGTCACAACAATTTGGCTAAGCCAGACAAAGTGTCATCAGCATTTTTTGTGGAGCATGCAAATCTGTGCATTTCATCATCATCATGAGGTGAATTCTTGCACCTTGCTTCCTTTTGGTTTTAATTGAAGTTGTATGACTTTAATACAAAATATTGTTATATATGCACGTAATGTAATACATGTGCTCACACATACACATTTCTTAACCATCCAAGGCTATAAAAACCATTCAAATTAGACAAGTGGTATGTCTGATGGAGAGATAATTACTGATCTGAGAGTGGAAGTACTCATGTTGTACTTCCAAGTTCTGGCTCCCTAAACAAGTCACTTGGCTTCTCTGGGCATCAGCTTCTCTGCTGTAAAACAAGAAGACTCTCTTGGTATGGCACATGTATTTTTCTCTTTCTGGTTCTTGCAATCACTTGCAGGGCCTCCTTAAAAGGACCTTTTGCAAAGAGTCTTGAGGCTGCATCTGGTCAGAGAAGAGAATGCCATGATCAGATCCTGAAATTGGGAGAAAGTAGAGCTAAAGTGCCAGTGGGCCAAAGACCACACAATTATTTTCCCAATCCAATGCCATGGCCAGAGATCAGCAGAATTAAATGGAAACATCTATTTACAATACCATAACTGATCTTTACAGCTAATCTTCACAGCTGTACAATACGTCTGCACACACACTGATGGACTGTCTAAGTGGTCAACCACATGCTGCAACAGTAAACAGCTAATATTTATATTGTGCAGATTAGATGTCAGGCACTGTTTTAAGCATTTTGTATGTGTAATTCCTTTAATTCTTACAACAATCTAATTAGGTAAATGCTATTGTTATCTGCAGAAGGGAAAGCCAAAGTACAAACTATTTAAGGGATTGCTCAGCCTATACAGCGAGTCTGAGAACTGGGATTTGAATAAAGCGGTCTGCTCCAGGGTCATTGGACAAAATGACCACTTCATTAGAACAACCCAAACAGCTTTCCGCTATGTCATACTTGTCTGTTGTTTGTTACAGGAGATAAATCATTGTGGAAAGGGACTTTGAGAGTATCTAGAACATTATTCAGTATGAACAGACATCCTGATTTGCTCACCTAACACCTTCAAGTGGAGGTGGGGAAACTGAGAGATGGCTTTCAACAAGGGATACCTGACTGGTGGACAGGAAGTGGCACCTGCTGGTATGAGTGTGTGCTAGAGGCTGGAGTCAGTTGGGTTGAGTCAGACTTCAATGCCCAATCAGGTATAAAAGATCTCAATGGGATGTGGGGCAGACCAGACCAGTCCATTGTACTGGCAAGCACAGGAACCAGAGCCGGGGTGCTGGTCCAGCGGGGGTTATTGGCGGTCACTCTGACTGGGTTGCTGCTCCCCCTTTGGTACTTGAGGGCTGAACATGTGCTGGGCAGGGTTGGGCTGGGCAAATTTCTGGACCAAAAGAGATTCAAAGGTGAACTATGACAGCCAATAGACCTCGGAAGTGGCACTATTAGCAGAATCTCAGAACTATCAAAAACACACAAGCATAACCCTCAGAACATACTTCACATTGGGAACCTGGGATGACACTGGGTGGCAGTTCCCCATCCCATGGTAATGTGGTGGTTGGGAGGCTGGGTGTGTTCTTTTTCTTCTATTCCCCTCTCTTCCATATACAAGAAGAATAAAAAGGAAATGTGTAAACAAAGGTCTTTGGCCCTTTCCTCCCTGATCAACTATGTAAGCATCATCACTGATAAATTTAAAAAGAAAAAACAGCAAAAAGGAGTGGGGGCTTGGGGGATGCCTGAATTAAATTGTAAAAGATGAATAGAACTTAATTGCATTAAAATCAGATTTTTTTTCTTTTACTACAAAAATAACATCTAGCCAATTGGCTATATTTTGACCTACAAATATAGCCTTTTGGAGCATCTATCTCCAAAATTGAAAGAAAACCTCACATTACATGCACAAATAAGATTTGGTCCTACTGGAACTGAAGTATCATGTCTTTTATATACATGAAATTCTTAAAATGTCCATTCCAGGTGATATACTTGGGTTTTTAGAAAAGTATTAAAAGATTGAATAGAATTCTCAGAAAAGACATTATTTCAGGGCAAAAGAGTGATAGAATTGGTTCCCTCAGTCAAGAGCTTCAGTGTCTCCAGCAAATTAAAGGTACCTACAAGAGTGGCAAAAGATGCTCTATCTCGGTGAATTTTAGACAAGGAAAAGCTCGCTCCCTTTTGATGACCCAAGTACTGAACACATGCCATGCATGTGAGAGACCCAAAAGAAGCTTCTGGCTCCTGACTTCAGCCTGGGCCAGACCTGACTATTTCAACCATTTGGAGAATGAAACAGCTTTCTTGCTCTCTCTTTCTCTGCCTTTCAAAAAATAGAATAAATAAACATTTTTAAAAACTTGTCCCATTCCTACACTCTGAAACCCAGATGACAGATGGTGAGGCCAAGAGGAAAGCACAGTGGCCAGTGTGGGAATAGGAAGACTAGACACTGATTTTTGTTTTGGTGAGCTTGTTTTCTATTTAATATTCACATTTTGCAAGTTTATTATACTGATGAATATTATAACCTAATCATGATGGCTACTTTATTCCCCAGATGGGTAAAGCCACAAGTCACATAGGACACATTTACACATAACCTGAAAACACTGAGAAGCTCAGAAAAGACACGTGAGGAAGGACATGACCGCTTCTCATTTCATCAAAGCTATACCACGATGGCTGAGTGAATGATCACAACCATATATCAAGCCAAACCCAAACATCAGCCTGCTTTGAAGACATTTGTACATCCTTGTACATTAGGACACCTGCCTCCCAGAGGAGGGGCAGAAAGTAGGTGATGAAACTTAGCAGGATGATGAGAGCTTTAGTCTTCTAGAAACCTAGTCAGAAGCAAGAAATGAGTCAGAGGTGTTTTCAATTCATCAGGCTCAGTCAAAGCCAAGATCAGCATCTGGGACAAAAAGCAAAATACCAGTGACAGCAGCCCCTCTGGGCAGCAATTGGATGCCAAGACCATGTGAGAAACTCAGAATGAAAGGCCTGGAATCTCCCTGCTTTGAAAATCTGGAAAAGAATGTAGATTCCAAATTTCTGGCTGCTCCTGAGTGGTTAGAGAAAAAGGCGACATTCGGTCAACCTAACCAGATCACCAAGTTCATTGCTAAAAACCAACTCTACACACTTTCCGAGCAGGCTCCTGGCGCTATTCTAGATGTCAGAAAAGTGCTTTTTGTTGAGCCGAAAGGCACAGGGAAGCATCTCAACAGTTTTCCACCTAAAATTTCCTAAAATCAATGTCCACAACATAGTTCACTACAAGATACAGCAAGTCCAGCACGCCATCGGACAAGGGTCTGCAAACAACAAGTCTTTGTACAGAAGTGCCATAACCTTTCTTTCCCTTAATTTGTTTAGCAAACTGTTTTTTCCCCCAGTAGGACAAAGATTTTGAGGACAACCTTGTTTGAGTAACTCCTCATTTTAGAGTACATTCTTCCTTTTGTAATTTTTCATTACTTGTGCCAAGTTTAAAGTTAAAATCTCATTTCAGGAAATAGTGCAAAGAGCACAGGAATTTTGAGGGGAGAGGGGACCAGGTATTGTGTAATTTGAGATGATACCTACCAATAGGACCCTGATACATGTTTGCTGAGGATGCGATACAATCTCAAAAAACAAACAAGGATTAACTGAGAAAATATTGCACAGCCTGGCAACTGAACCAGTGTTTGTTGAATTGAGGGAATGAATGGAAAAGGTTCTACCTCATACACGTTTAACAGCCCCCCAGGTACCTTTCTTCTGTTGCTTTCTTTCATTATTATACTGTTCAAATAGTACTCAATGCTTTCATTTCGTCTCTATTTACTCTCTAATTCGTACCCTTGCCACTCTACTGAACCAACCCCCACTTTAAAAAAGGCCTCTTTTTAATTATTTGAAAAGCTGAGTGACAGAGACAAATGGAAAAGAGAGAGAGAGAGAGAGAGATACTTCCAGTTCACTTCCCCAAATGGGAGCAACAGTCTATGCTGGTCTTTTATGAGGATAGCATGAGCCCAGATATTTGGACATCTTCTGCTGATATAATTGTAATTTAAAAAAAAAGATGAGATTCAGTCCCTAAATGAAGACTACAAGAAAATCAGTGGAAATTTTCTTTAAAAACTTTTTTCCTGCCTATAGATATGGAAAATAGTTCTTACGATGAAATTTTTTTTTTTGCTCAGAATCCTACAATAATCTTTAAAATTCAACACAATTTTCAAATCACATCTGTCAAGAAAAAGAAAATTATTTTGGCAGGAAGTGACAAAGGCATTGCAAAATAAAATCAGCTTAATCCCTCACACAGATTACAATATATACATGTTCTCAGATGTTTATCATGTCAACACACTGATGACCTAAAGATGTCCTAACCATTCTGTCTCAACAAGAGGAAATCTGTTCTCAGGTTTTCTCTCACTTTTTAAAAAATATCTTATGCTTACAGAAAAGTTCCAAAAGTAGTTCAGAGAGCTTACATGTACTCTTCACCCTGCTTCTTCTATGTCTGCATGTTGTGCAAGTATCAAAACCAGGAAATAACGATTGGTACAAAACTTGACTTACTGCAGATCTGCTCTGCCGTTCGCTAGCTTTCCCTTAGTGTCTTTATGCTGTGTTGTTCCAGGATCCCACACTAGCTGATTATGCCCTAAGTCTCCTGCACTCTCTGACTGTTCTCTTTGTCTTTTATCCCTTGACACTTTCAATGTGTATTTGTCAGATATTTTGTAGAATTTTCCTCAATTTGGATTTTCACATAAAATAGAGGTATCTCATAAATGAGATTGTATGACTGTTTGACTTGATTACTACAGAAGTGACGTTGTTAGTGTATCATATCAGAAGTTAAGTGAGATTGATAAGAGTCCAACGGCATTGACCTTGATGTCTTTGGTTACTGTGATATCTGATGATTGTCTCATCCCACAGTTATTATTCTTCCTGTTAAAACTGATAAGTAGCTTGAAACAGACATGTTGAGACTATGCTGATATCCTGTTTCTCTTCAAACTTTTACCCATTGATTTTATCCATCAGTTGATTTTGCCTGTAATAGTTATTATCGTTGAAGTTGCCTGATAAGAGTCTTATATTTCCTTCATTCTGCATTCTGTGAGGCTGTGTGCTTCTTTATGTATTATTGATTTGTGCTCTCCAGTACTTCTCTAAAGTGGTGAGCATGGACCTGCAGACCTTGGGGAAAGCTGTCTAGTCACAGCTTTGCCTGTTTGATGGCTTTATGGATTCAGGAATATGTCTATATTATGTTTTCAATTCTAGGGAGGTATCCTAAAGGATATCTAAGAAATAGGAAGGAACATGGAAAAGAGAGAAAGGGAGGAACAATCAATGGATAAAGGAAGTGGGAAAAAAAAGAAAACATTGTGGTTCTTTGTTGTTGCTGCTGCTGTTTTTCTTAACAGTTCCTTGGAATGCAAATAGTATTTTAGGGGAACATTTTCCTTTCAATATAGTATACATTCATATTGAATTTCAAGAAAGGGTCTAGAAACACATTTTTGGCAATTATGAACCATCCTGGTGAGTTATACAGCAGGGTTATACATTTATGAGATCATTACCTGGCCATATAACTACCATTATGGCTTTCTGTCTTCTCTTTTACCGTGAGTGAGTATGTTAGAACAGGAAATAAAATCTCAAGTCATAGTGCAAACTAAGGGAAGGGTAACTTGGAAAGTTGACATCAATCTGGCGGGGCCTGAATGATCCAGAAATAATTGAACCTAAGCTTATCTACAGAAAGGAGAAATAGCTCTCTACTTCGGTCACTGGGAGGATATGAACCCACAGACCACAGTATCCCACTTGTAGCACTACCTTCCCTGCCGACAGCAGACAGAAAAGAGTAGCAGCTGTTTTCTTTCCACTCCGCCAGCTTTCTCCTTTCCATACCCCAATCATGATGACTTCTGGCACCCTGTGCACAGAGAGCCCCAAACTGGAAAAATTCTAATTTTTCCAGAGTTAGATTTGGTGGGGCTGGGGGGGGGCCATAATATTACAGATACCTTGAGAATATTTTAATTTTTCGTTCTTGTATTTTATAGTCATTAAACAAAATAAGCATATTCTGGGTGATCCTGAATGACCACCTAATACAAATAGTCAACTCATTCCAATGCTTGAATTTTTACACTGTTGTCTGTAATCAGATTATAATCAATTGATCACTTGAAGGGATAGCATTTATTTAATTAGATGTTATTTTAAGTGTAAAGTTTCTGTTTCACTTATATACAGTAAAATTTTACATACATACATACCGTTAAAACTGCAATAGTAAATCTTTTGTTTTAAAGATTTACTTTTATTTTTTACTGGAAATGCAGATTTACAAAGAGAAGGAGAGATAGAAAAAGATATTCCATTCACTGGTTCACTCTCCAAATGACTGCAACAGCCAGAGCTAACCTGATCTGAAGCAAGGAGTCAGGAGCTTTTTCCTGGCTCCCACGTGGGTACAGTGTCCCAAGGACTTGGGCCATCCTGCTTTATCAGTCCGTACACAGGGAACTGGGTTGGAAGTGGAGCAGCCAGGACACAAACCACGTCCCATAAGGAATGCCAGCACTTACAGGAAGAGGGTTAGGCAATTGAGCCATTACACAGGTCCCAGTACTAAATAACAAATTTGTCTGACAGTAGCAAGCACCCGTCCACTAGTTGGTAAACATTTAGATTGCAGCTGTATCTTACCTACTGTAATGATGCTACAATAAAGATACGAGCACATTGTCTCTAACAGACTGACTTTATTTCTCTTGTTTATTTATATTGCCAGCTCATACAGTAACTTCTATTTCAAGTTTTTTGAGGAATTTTCATATTATTTGCCATAATAGCTGTATTAGCTTATATTCCCACAAGCAGTGTAAAGAGTTCCTTTCTCCATATCTTTGCCATAACTTTTTATAACTTATCTTTCCGATGATAACTAATTTTGCTGGAGTAAGGGGACACCTCAAGATGGTTTTGATTTGCATTGACCTTATGGTTGTTTACACTGAGCATTTTTTTTATGCTGTCCTTTGAACAATGTCCTTTGAACAATCTATTGCCAATTTTGAAATTGACTTATTTTTTTTTGTGACTAAATTGTTGGAATTCTTCAGGTAGTCTGTTAAGCCCTTATCAGACGTATGGTACGCAGAGCTTTCTCCCCTCTTTAGGTAGTCTCTTCACTTTATCATTTTCCTTGCAGTTGCAACAGCTTTGCTTTCAGGGTCTGATTCAAAAAAGGTTTTCATATCGGGAAGTCTCTCCTCCACGTTTTATTCTAATATATTTAAAGTCTCAAATCTTACATTTAAACCTTCAATAATTTTGAGTTGGTTTTTGTATGTGGCAAGAGACAAGGGCTCTAGTTTCACTCTTTATCATGTGGATATCCAATTTTCACAACACTGCTCATTAAAAATATTATCCCTTTTAGGAGGTCATGCGCATGGAGTTGGGACCCCAGAGTGGAGCACAGGGACAGGAGGAGGCTTGTATCCCAACCCTGAAGACTCCCAGATCCTCACCAAGGACCATCAATGTGAGCAACAAGGACTACATCCAACTGCCAAGGAGAGCATGGGGAATAGGAGTGCCTTCAGAGGCCGAGAACTCTGAGGTCACCCACCCCCATCTGGATCTTCCACAGGGGATGGAAGAAGTTCAAACCCTGCCATGCAGGAACCAACGTCATCGGAACGACAACCAGGAGCCCTGAGTTGTCCGCAGAAACAGAAGAACAATCAACCTCATTCGGGACCAGGGAGGGGAGCTTTCTCTGGTCCCAACATACCTTTATCCAAGATCAGTTGGTGATCGATGTCTGTGTTTACCCTAGTGTCTCTTCTGTTCCACTGGTCGGTGGACCAGTTTTCACACAACATCATTCTGTTCTGTTACTATTACTTTGTAAATGTTTTAAAGTTAGACAGGGTAATCCCTCCTGCTTTGTTCTTTTTGCTCAAGATTGCTTGGGCTTTTTTGGAATCTATTGTGGTTCCATACAACTTTTAATAGTGTGTTTTTCTAGTTCCGTGAAAATTGTGATTTGTATTTTGATAGGAATCTCACCAAATCTGCAAATCATGTTGGATATGATGGACATTTCCATAATGTTTCTTCTCTCAATCCATGAATACAGATTCTTTTAATTTATTTTTGTCCTCATACTTTCATTACTATTTTATAGCTTTAGCTATTGACATCTTTCATCTCTTTGGTTAATTTTATTCTAGGGCATGTTTTTGACTTGTTTTGGTTTTGGATTTGTGTGGGGTTTTTTGTATGTATTAGAAATGGGGATCTTCTTTTGATTCTTTTTTTTTTGATAATTCATAATTGGCTTGGTGTCCAGAAAACTTGTCAAATTTGTTTACCAGTTGTAGCTGTTTCACGGTGGTGATTGGGGTTTCTATATATGTGTAAGGTCATCATCTGAAACAGCGACAATTTGACTTTCTCCCTAATAATGGGAATGCCCTTTATTTTCTTTTAACCTAATTATTCTCACAGAACTTCTGTGTTGGATAAAAGTAGTCAAAGTGGCTTCCTTGCCTTGCTCTAGACCTAAAACAGAAAGCCTATAGCTTTTCCCCCACCGTTGTGATGTTAGCTGCTGATCTGTTATACATGACTTTTATTATGTTAGGTGGATTCGTTCTATACCTAATTTGTTCAGTTTAATCATAAAACTGCTGAATTTTTTTTGTTTAATGCCTTTTCTTCATCTATTGAAATGAGCATGGACTTTATTCTTCATTCTACAGATTTAGTGTGTCATGCATACGTAGAATCATCCTTGCAATTTTAGGATAAATCCCTCTTGATCATTATGAAAAATCTAGTTAAGATGCCAAGAGATTTTGTTTGCTAGTAATTTGTTGAGGATTTTTATATCCATGTTCATGAGGAATATTGATCTATAGCATTCTTTTCTTTTTGTGTCCTTGTCTGAATTTGTAACAAAGGAATGTTGACTTCAATAAACAAATTGAGAATTCTCTATTTCTTTTTTGAAGGTTTATTTGAAAGGCAGCGCTACAGAGGAGGGGAAGGAAGGGAAGGACAGTTCCTTTCCTACAAGTTCACTCTCTCAAATGGCTGCAACGGTCAGGATTTTGTCATGCCAAAGCCAAAGCCAAGAATGGCGTCTGGGTTTCTCACATGGGTGGCAGCGGCCCAAGCACCTGGGCCATTCTGGATCAATAATGGCGCAGCCAGAGCATGAATCGCCACTTGCACTACAAGCAGAAGCTTGACTCATTATGTCACAGTGATGCCCTCCCATTTTTTAACTCATTATGTCACAGTGATGCCCTCCCATTTTTTAACTCATTATGTCACAGTGATGCCCTCCCATTTTTTAAAATAATCTAAAAATTATGACACGCACTTTTTAAAAGTTTAGTAGAATTCTGCAGTGAAGTTTTGCGATTCTGGGATCTTCTTTAAGGGAACCCACAAGTTTTGGGGTGAACTCTCATATACTCTAGAGAATACTGATGAGGAAAGAACTGAGACAGATCTAGGATGAAAACAAGGCACTCAAATCAACTGGGGTGCAAATTAGCTGATATTGTGCCATGCAAACATAGATTTAGCAGTAAGTTGAAGAGGAAAAAAAATGTGTAGGATTACTGAGTCATCATATATATAGTAATTCAGGTCTAACAGTAAATAGGCTTTGTGTATATCCACCTCTGTACTAACCAACTTGCAAAAGTTCATTACCAGTCCAAACCAGCAGAGACAGCCAGCAGGTGGGGCAGCTGCAGCCTGTACCCTCTTATCCCACCTGCTCACATACAACTCGCACCTCCCCCAACCCACGCCACCCGGGCCACCAGGGTCATTTTCCTTCTTGTTGTTCTTCCTCCTCCATCCTGCTGCAGGAGACCCCCTCACCTTCCGCTTTATTGTACCACCTCCAAGCCCCGCCCTTCCCCTTACTGTACACTCCTCCGTTCCCCTCAGTCACTTTAGACTCTGCAGTTTCGACTTTCTCCCGGACCAGTGACCAAAGATTTGGCCACTCACAGTCCCGCTCTCAAGAACACTGCTAGAACAATCTACAATCGCAAAAACCTGGAAGCAACCAAAATGCCCATCAATAGAAGACTGGATAAGAAAGCTATGGTTCATCTACTCTATGGAATACTACTCAGCTATTAAAAAAAACGAAATGCAGTTCTTTGTGGTCAAATGGGCCCGACTGGAATCCATCATGCTAAGAGAAATGAACCAATCCCAAAAGGTTAAATATCACATGTTTGCCTTAATCTGAGATGAAAAGATGACAACTTGGTAGATTGGACCTGTATATTGTAATATTAGTGCAATCTCTAACAACCTGTATCCAATGCAATAATGTGATATAATCTATAAACCAACAATTAATGTCAGAATACTTAAGATCTACATCGAAAAACTGTAAAACCTACTATACCCTCAATACGCTATGTTAATCCGTAATGGGGAGGGAGTGCAGGGAAGTCTTTCAGGACCATAAAAAGAGTGAGGAAAAAGTACAATATAGCCTATCAAGATCAAATCTGGTAATTCATAGACAACAGACTCAAAGTGGCACTAAACAACAGTAAAACTACTATACCAATGCATGAGGGGGGAATCGGGTGCGATCCTGACAACCTATGTACAGGAGGTCATGTGCGTGGAGCAGGGGGGTACTCCAGAGTGGAGCAGGTGGTAATGAGGAAGCTTGGATCCCAACCATGAAGACTCCCAAACCTTCACCACAAACTATTAATACAAGCAACAAGGACTATATCCCAACTGCCAAGGAGGCCACAGGGAATTGGATGCCCTCGGAGGCCGAGTACTCTGAGGTCACCCACCCCCAACCGGAGCTTCTGCAGGGGATGGAAGAAATCCAAACACTACCGTGCAGAAACCAACGTCATCGGAAAGACAACCAGAAGCCCTGAGCGGTCTGCAGAAACAGAAGAACAATAAACGTCCTTCGGGACCAGGGAGGAGAGCTTTCTCTGGTCCGAGCCTGGCTCCAACTCTGGACCCCCGCCCTCCCTCGCAATAACCATCGGGATCGCTCCGAAAACCCCTCATAGCAAACAATCATACAAATTAAAAAAACCTAAAATAAATAGACAAACAACAAAAAGTAGAGCTTGGAATCTGACAGGAAAGAACTGGCGTGGATTGGCTCATGCCTCGCTGGGTGGGACACAAAGATTAGTCACTCCTCACCATGGTGTTGAGGATTTTCCTGCACACTTCCCCTCCCCACCCCAAAAAAATGTTCTGCACCTTAATTGTCGACAAATGTCTTGTTAGAGTTACAAGCCAGTCTAGATTATCCTAAAATCTGCCAAGATCAGCAAAATTATACTTCAACACAACAAATGGCTAAATACTAAAATGAAATAGACACGAGACAGCTGAATGGTACCTTATAGCCATTTTAAGGTATATAGCAGCCGGTCCTGTATATAAACTAAAATTGAAATGTCAATGAGCTAATCATAGGTTGTGGTTAAGAACTTGCTTTTTTTTTTTTTTAAACATACTGGTTACTCAAAACCATGTCCATTCCATAATGTTGCAAATTGCTGTTGATGTTATATTGGGACTCTTAATTGACTGGGATGATATCCTACCAGCTCTAACTTTGGACCAGAAATGGTCTCCCCAAGAAACTGTTCAACCCATCTGGACAATAAGTAGCTGGACTCTATGCTTGGTATATGTTTGCAAGGAAAGAATCTTGATTGAATCTGAACTGTAATACTGCATCAAGGTGGAGGAATCCACCACGGGGGAGGGGCGTGGGGAGGGATGGGAGGATTCCCAGAGCCTATGAAACTGTCACATAATGCAAAATAATTAATAGTAATAAAAAAAGAACACTGCTAGACATGAGCACCGGTGTGATTGAAGGTGGATTAAATGTCACTCTCATCATCCATTTATTTATGCATGGCAAGGAAGTTGGCAGTATCATCAGAAAGAAAAGAGAATCTGTTAGGAAGATGGAAGAGAATAGTGCACAAATCAGCATCTGAGAAGGGAACTACCGTGAGAGAATTATAATTTTGGCTGGACCTACTAACACCATCCTTAAAGCTTTTCTATGCCCATCGACAAACTGGAAGAGGACATCAAAAGCGCTCCAGTCAATAGTACAGCTGGCAATATACCTCTGGTAATCCTGAGGCTGGCGATTGCTGCAAGTCAGTGTGGCCCTCTCATTGGAAAGGGTGGAAGGAAATACAGCCAAGTACAAGAACTCAGGTGCAGGTGGCAGGGGATATGCTCCCCAACTCAACTTCCGAAGTCCATCACTGAGTGTGTCAAACAGATCTGCCTGGCCAGGTCGGAGACATTCCTCCTAATCCCCACAGCAGGGCCTGATCATCCCATACCAGCCCAAACCATGCAGTTCTCCAGTGGGCAAGACAGGTATAGCACAGGCAGTGAAAACGTGACCTTTCTCCACACAACCTCATCCATGTTCCTCAACCCTGACTGGGAGGCTTATACCATTCAAGGGCAGTATGCCATTCCACAGCCAGATTTGATCACGCTGAACCAGTTGGCAATGCAACACTCTCATTTTCCTATGATGCATGGCAATGCCAGATTCAGTGCAAGGCTGAATGCATCTGCTCAGACTACTTCTCATAAACTCACCATTCCAAATGAAAGGATTGGTTGCATAATTAGGCATCAAGAAGCCAAAATCCATGAGCACTGTCAGATGTCTGGGGCACAGATCAAAACTGTGAACCCATTAGAATGTACTGATGGGTAGGTTACCATCACCAATCTGCTACCAGCATTAACCTGGCTCAGCATCTGATCAATGCCAGGCTTTCCTTGGAGATGGTATACAGAGAGCAGCTAGAACAACGCAATTTATTCATAATCCCTTTCTGATGTTCACCATCACCCAGGATCCATCTGTGTAGTTCCTGAACATTAAACAATTCCAGATTTTAGTTAACAAATGTTCAGTTTCTACATACTTTGTCATCTACTCATTATTTCTTAAAATTTTTTATTTACTTGTTTTTCTCCACATTTTAATTTCTTTCTCTGTTCAGCTGTTAATGCTAAAATATGTATTTATTTGTATTAGCTGCTTCCCATTCCATTTTTAAAATTGAGTGGAATGTTTATGCATCTCATTTTGATTTTATAATGTCAGGAATTTTTCAAAAAAAAAAATCAAACATGGACTGGAACTTTTTCTTCGTGAATAAAAACTGGATGCCAAGTTTCTATTCTTGCTGAGGGTGGGAGTAGGGGGAGAAGGAAGGTTATTACCAGAACTGCAATGTAGAATCACATTAAAAATATTTTTATTTTAATTAAGTACTTCTCTTTTTTTTTTTTAAAAAAAAAGGGGGGGGTGGTACAGTTAAGAGTAAAGGCATTGTTGTATAGCATACTATGTCATTGCTGGTGGAATTGATGTCCCACTTAATACTGGTTCAAGTAGCAGTTGCTCCATTTCCATCTTAGAAAACAGTGCTTGGTCCCCTATACCGATCTGGATTTCCTGGCTCCTGGCTTTGGTCTGGCCCAGCCCTGGCCATTGTGGCCATATAGGAAGTGAATCAATAGATGGAGAATTCCCCTGTCTCTCCCTCTCTTTCTGTAACTCTGTTTCAAATAAACAAATACATCTTTCTAAAGAGATGATTTAGAGTGACCGTTAAACTGCCATGCCTGTTCTCCGCGCTGGGACACTCGGGACATGGGTTGAATACACAGTTGCAGATCCTGACTCTGGGCAATGCCAACACTAGCAGGTAGCAGTGATGGCACGAGAAGCTGGGTTCCTGCCACCTACACAGGAGACACTGGCTGAATTTCTGGGATGTGGCTCTGGTCCCAGAACAGTCCCAGCCATTGTGGGCATTTAGAAAGTGAACCAAGTAATGTGTGTGTGTGCCTCTCCTTGTCCCTGGTCCCCTCAAATAAGGAGAAATTAAAAGTATTTTAAAACATCAATAATATCCGAGCATTCATTTATTACATTAATCACAGGATCAAAGTGAGTATATCATTTTTTATTTAAAAGGAAAATTAATGATACTTCTGATGAGTTAAGATGTGCAGTCTATTATGTTCAAAATCAAATGGATCAAGAGAACAAGAGCGAAATGTCTCCTTATTAATAAACCCAATCGCTGACAATTACATTTCAATGACATTCACTTACATCATTACTTTAAAATCACAATTTAATCTTGCTTTTAAGATTTTGTAAATTCGTAAGGAGAAAGGGGTTTGGAAAGAGATTCAATGCTATTAACACTGATAGCTTCTGAGGAAGATGTGGTTTCGGGGATAGGAAGTAGGAAGGATTAAATTTAACTTTTTTACACTATAATGCCTGTATTTCATTATAGTGATGAAATCTAATATAATTTAAAATGAAAAAAAAAAAGAGGGTTGTTCATTTAACCTAGCAGTTAAAGCATCCTGCTGGGTCCTGTCTTCAGCCTGGGCTCCTGACTAATGCAGAAGCTGGGAAACAGTGGTGATGGCTCAAGTGTTTGGGCTCAGACCAGCCACCTGGTAAACCTCTGGCTTCAGGCCCGCCAGCACTAGTCAGTATAAGCACTAGGAGAGTAAAGCAGACATAAGCGCTCTCTCACTCTTGCTCTCCCCACACCTGTGTGTGTGTGTGTGTGTGTCTACTTCCAAAATACTTTTATAAATAAAGTAATTAAGGCTGGCATTATGCTGTAGCAAGGTAAGCCTCCACCTGAGATGCCAGCTCCTCATAAATTCATCATTCCAAACTATATATTTGGTTGCATAATTAGGCAAGTTCGAGTCCCATTGGTCTACTTCCAGTTCAATTCCCTATTGATATGCCTGGAAGTGGAAGATGGTGCTAGTGCGTGGGCCCCTCCACCCATGTGAGAGACCAGACTGAGTTCCAGGCTCCTGGATTTGGCCTGGGCCAGCTTCAGCTATTGAGATCACTTGGAAAGTGAACCAGCAAATGGAAGACCTCTCTCTGTCTCAGGTAAGTATGTAAATAAAATATTTTAAGTGATTGCATAAATAAAAGGAGTCAGTTGATTATCCAAGTTGCAGGAAAGAAAGAAAGAAACAAAGAACGAAAGAAAAGAAAGAAAGACAGAAAGACAGACAGACAAGAAAAAAGAAAAGAAAAACAGATGAGGCGGGCATGGATTTTGGCTTCAGAAAACTTGGGAGTCAGGTTTGATTCCTATGAGTGATTAGATGTTGAGCAATTCACTTAGTTTTGGTTTTCGCGATCTGAAAGACAGTAGTGATCCTAGCTATGTGAATACTGCAAAAATCAAATGGGCAATGTGGTAAGGACAGTGTCTAGTTCATAGAGAATGTCCAATAAAAAGTCACGATTTTTATTATGCTACTTGCTACTATTAACATTAATTACAGCTATTCTATAAGATTAGCGTTAGTTTGGAAATAGCCAAATGGGCAGCCTAAGTCCTAACCACCTGTTCCCACTAGGCATCCACCAGGCCACTCAGGACAGCACCCCTCCTCCTGTTCTGTGCTTAGGAATGCACCAAGAGACGTCTTCACCTTTCCCCACAGGTTTAGTCCATAGGCACACTGGCAAGACTGAAGAGTGGTGTGAGAGAAGAGCTGGGTATTTGTTCTCACAGCTCTCTCTTTACCATAGAAACATGGCTGAGAGGCACCCTCTTCCACAGCTCACAGTTGCAGCCCCGGCCCTCTATGGGTTTTGGACAGTCTTCCCTCCCACAGCCCCTTAAAACCTAGAGTGGTCTGATCTCACCATGGATGTAGCCTTGTGTACTGAGCTCTCTCTTATTTTCCCTGATTGGTTAAATGGTCCCTAAACCCTCAAATTGCCCAGCTGGAGCGTAACATTTGTTTTGTTTCACTCTCCTGCATAGTCCCTGAACCATGGGGCGTCTCCCCATGAGGTAACAGACACAACATCACACAGGAAACTTCCAGTGGCAATTCCTGACATTTCAATGGATCAGCTTTATGCTTGGGCAACACGGGGTGAACTTCATGTTGTGTCATTCCAGTGTGTGGAAAGTATCCTCCTGCTGTTTTGAAATTCATACCACTCTGATAACTGTAGTTCACACACTGACGGTTATAAGGGACCAAACTTTCCTAAGGATAGTTTACAATTCTAAACTGGCCATCCACAACTTATCTGCAAAAGCAATGGTTGTAACCTAAAAACGTAATTTTCTCATCCCCATTGCTAAATTTTCTTCTCTTCCTGTGAGTCACTCAGCAGTGCTTCTTAGAGTCAGTGCACCTTGGGTCAATAAGTAGCAGGTCCTCATGGAACAGCAGCCAAAGCTGAACCACTCTCAAACTGCTCCAAGAATGTCACCTCCATGCTCCAAAGTCTTTGCTAGAAAACTATTTTGTCTATCAAACACTGCTGTGAAATTTATTCTGTGCTGGATACTAATCTATGCAATTATAAACATTAACTTACTTTTCACATTGCTCCTCTGATACCCATATTTTCAGATGAGGATATGAAGGCACTGAGAAATTAGGTAAAATCCCCTACTGTTCCTAGCTGTGTAGGACTTGCAGTTAAAGCCACCCAGGCTTTCTCCTAATCCTGCTTTCAACCACTCTGGTCAGAAGCCTCATGGCATAAGTAGTTCATGTAAACCTCTTATGAGACTTTTATATTTCCCTTCAATAGACGGCCTCAATTAACTTTTCTAGCATTTTCTCACATCACTATCCCTTCACACCACCTATTCAATTCTCTTTATCCAATAAAAATCTATGAAACACCCGGTTGAGGCTCAGCCCAGTGAAGACAGACAGACAGAACAAAGAATCTGTGCCAAGTAGAGCAGGTGGGTTTACACAGCTGGATGACAGAGAGCATTCCAAGTGAGCAAGCCAGACCACAGGCAGCAGCAAGGTGCAGCCACCTGTCTGAGGCCTTGAACACAGATCAGCTGAAGGCAAGGGCCTTTCCAAGGGCAGCCAGATCACCGGCAAGCACAGAGAGGTGCAGGTGCCGTCCTGGCCTGCACCAAGCTCACCCGGAGTCCCAGTGGCTCCCCTTGCTGCCTTTCCTTGCCTTCACAAACCCAGAGGCACTGCTGAGACTCATCCAGAGGGGCAGGCTGCTCCATCTCAGAATTTAAAACAAGAAAAAGCCTGAAGTAGTGAATAAAACACGTGTTGAGGTCCCATGCCTGTTTGAAGCAACTAGGAACAGATGTTGACTTTTCACAGCCAGTCCTGTCTAAAAGTTCTCATCCCAACCCCAGTGACTGACAGGAGATAATGAGGGCCCACTGTTACTAAGAAAAGAAGAAAGTGGGAACAGAGAAGGATTAGGAACAAATGCTTTTGAATGCTGCAAAATGTTATAACAATAGTTTCCAATTCATATCCAGGATCCTTTAAGAGTGGTCTGGATTATTGTTCCTGATTAAATAATGATTTATGCCCATTTTCTTGCTACATTACTGCTTATATGTGATAACTTTGTTTTATCAATCATTTGCATATAAATTAAGTCTTTTATTACATGAAAGAATAAAAACTTGCAACAATAAAACCAATACTTCTGATCTTAATTAACAGATAAAAAATCTATACTTTTTAAGGAAAGATCCAAAATCATTTGAGTATCAGCATTTTCAACAGAATTTACTTATTAAAAATTTGCTTGGGTCCAGTGCAATAGCCTAGTAACTAAAGCCTTGCCTTGCACGCACCAGGATCCTACATGGTGCCAGTTCGTAACCCAACTGTTCCGCTTGCCCTCCTTCTCCCTGCTTGTGTCCTGGGAAAGCAATAGATGATGACTCAAAACCTTGGGACCTGCACCCACATAGGAGGCCCAGAAGAAGCTTCTGGCTCCTGGATTCAGATCAGCTCAGCTCTGGACATTGTGGCCTCTTAGGTAGTGAACTAGTGGATGGAGATATTTCTTTCTTTCTCTCCTCTCTGTAAATCTGTCCAGTAAGAATAAATAAATCTTAAATTTTTTTTCTCAACTAATATTTCCAGTAGAAAGAAAATCACATAAAGTATATACTTTGTGACTTCACTTACAAGGCATTTAAAAGACACAAAATTATTGAATCCACTTAAAGGTCAAAATAATAGTTACACTTGAGCTTGGGAACTGGCTAAAACTAAGTGTAATGGGGCTTTGAAGAGCTTAGTAAGATTTGTCCTTGCCCTCAGTGCTGGTTAAGTGTGTACATTTCACTTGTAAAAACGCATCAAGCTACACATTTTAAAGCCATTTTCTCAACTTATTTGTTTATCATTTATTTATGTATTCATTCTGGAAGGGAGAGGAGGAGTGCTCCTTGCTGCTGCTTCACTACTCAATTGCCCACAACAGCAGAGGTTGAGCTGGAGTCCTAACTAGAAGCCAGCACCGCAATCCAAATCTTGCTTGTGGGTGGCAGGAAGCCAGTGACCTGAACTGGCAGTGCTGCCCGGCAGCGTCTGAGTCCGTGGGAAGCTAGAGCCAGGAGCAGAGCCGGGTGTTGAACTCAGGTACTCCAATATAGCACTTGGGTACCAATCGTCAGGCAACTCCTCATCTCTTTCTGGGTACTTCTCATTTACGCTCTCCCCGGCACTTCCATTTACTTAGAAACTGTATACTTACTGATTTTGTAGTGATTTTATAATTGCAAGTCTGTAATTACTAATATTGAAGGCTTTCTATATCATACATTTATATCATCTTTTTGTCATCTTCATCATTGCAAAGTCCTCTAAAGTATACATGATTATAAATACTTTACCTATCCTGTCCACCACCATGTTTACCTAGGCCTAAATGTTTTTATTTCCATCACAGCGTCTAAAACAATAGGAAACAACTTTACTTGGTATTTGTGTTCATTTATTGTTGTCCCCCTACCCGAATATTTGAGCAACTTGGCATTTTTATTCATCATTACAGCTTCAAGTGCTAGCCTGATTGCTGAAAAACATTTCTTGAGTTGCTAGATACGTACACATAAAATGTTGCATAGAGCAAAGAATCTGTTCAAGAGAAACGATCGCAGGTGGAACCAACCTGAGCTTGGCTACTTGGAAAAATCTTGTCTAGGAAAGTGGCTTTCCAGGATGAGTGGCAAACTGGAGAAGAGGAGATCATTGCAGTAGGAGGAGCTCACGTGCAGGTCCAGAGGCTGCAATGCACTTGCTCACTAAAGGAGAGAGAGAGAGAGAGGCCAAGGGCCTGGAACACTGGAGCAAGGAGCAAGAACATGTCCTCCCTGCAATGTTCTGTGCCTGGCCTCCTGCTAGGGCTCTTCCTAGTTGGCACTTGTCTAAAACTCTACGCAGCATCCAAGACTCATCTCTTCTCACAACTCCAACCCAGAAGTAGGCACAACAGCACCACGGCACACACAAAGGGACTTTTACAAAACTGCAAAAAGCGAGTTAAAAATACGTGTTGGGGTGGGTGTTTGCCGAAGAAGTTAAGCTGCCAGTTGGGATGTGCACATTTCTTATCAGAGTGCTTCGGTTCAAGTCCCAGCTCCATTCCAATGCTAGGTTAGTGCTGCTGTGAACTCTGGGGGCATCAGATGATGCCTCGGGTCGCTGACAGCCTGCCACCTATGCACAAGGCTGGGGTTGAGGTCTCAGCTCCACACACAGCTGCTGAGAACAGTTACGGAGTGAGCCAACAGACTCACTCACTCTCTCTCTCTCTCTCTCTCTCTCTCTCTCTCTTTCTCTCCCTCTCTCTCCCCCTTTCTTCCCTTCCTCCTTCCCTTGGGGTCTGTTCCAATAAATATTGTTTTAAAACAGTTTATCAGTGTTCGTGCAATGGTGTAATAAGCTAATTCTCTGCCTTCAAGTGCTAGTATCCTAAATGAGCACCAGTTCATGTCCCAGCTGCTCCACTTCTGATCCGGCTCCCTGCTTATGGACAAAGAAAGCAAGGGAGGATGATTCAAATTCTTGGGCCCTTGAACTCACCTGAGAGACCAGAAAGAAGATCCTGGCTCTGGGCTGCAGACTGGCTCAACTCCGGCCACTGCCACCATTTAGGGAGTGAATTAGCAGATGGAAGACCTCTCTGTCTCTGTCTCTCCTTCTCTGTCTGTAAAATTTGCCTTTCCAATAAAAATAAATATATCTTTCTTTTAAAAAAGACTATTTCTCTTGTTCAACTTTGTAGGACCTTTATTCCAGGGTTTTAGCAGCACAATGTTTTGCAAATATTGATCAATATGAACTGACATGGGGTCTCTCATTTGGCAGATGTGAGTAGTACAGAAATAGAAATGCCCTACATGAAGCAGAGGTGAGAAAAAGGAAGGGGGTGCTTTAGGCTTCAAGTAGCAGGAAACTAGAGAACCGTGGCTTAAACAAGGAAAGATTTATTTTTATCATGTAACAAAATCTAGGCAATTATTAGCAAGTGCTTTAAATGCACAGCTGCACCCAAGGGTTCAGGCACTTGCTGTGTTTCTGCCCAGCCTTCCACGCTGGCTCACATGCTTGTGTGCGAGGTGACTTTGGCACCTCTGAATAATTTATTCATTTCAAAAGAGAAAAATCAAAGGGGGAGGAGATATGGCCAAACTGACTACACATATATCTCCTGCAGGAAAATTTTAAGTCTTTAATTCATTAGCATGTTCTATCTGTATCTATTGATCAGAACTGGGCTACGATGACGAAAAACAAGAGAGATTAAGAAATAAGGTAGCATGCTTATAAATTTTGGCAAAAACCTCTCCCTGGGCACAATGCCACCATAGAAAACTCAGATTTTCTCTGGAAAGAAAGAAAAACTGACTGTTTATTGGGAAAGAAAACATTACTTCAGTTACAGGGATCATATCATCTGTGCCCAAGTATTCAGACTAGAGTGCAACCAGATGTTAAACCCAAAAATCTACAAGAAGGTAAGTGAATAAAACAGGTAGATGATTCTGGAAAGATACATCTTATATGTATATAATCCTTAGGATATTCTTCACTTCCACAAGGAAATAAGCTTTCTCTCATTGTTCTTGCGTCACATGGCATCTTGTTCTATCTTTATCACAGCTTTGGAAGAAGCACAAAGGTACAAAAGGTGCTAGAGTATCCCATTAGTCTACCTTAAGACAGCTGTATAATCACATTAATAGACAGCAATTTACACCCACCTTCCATCTCTGAAGAGTGCTGGGGACAGGGACAAAGGAGCAGCTTCTATTCCACTATGACTGACAGTTGCTGTGGTAAAATGTCACAAGAATTTTTCAGAGAATAGAGATGCAAGTTTTTATGCTATAATTCATTGTTAAATGTGCATCATGAACTTGGGAAGTCCCAAACGCAATGAAAGTTCAACAGGCATTTTGGCATAGCACCCACATCCCGTGCTGAAGCGCCTGGGTTCCGGTCCTGATGCTGCTCTCAATCTCTGCTCCCTGCCAATGCACACTCTGAGGCAAATGTGCCAGTTAAGTCATTGAGAGCCTTTCACTCATGGGGAACAGACAGTTGGGTTGCGTTCCTGACTCCCAGTTTTGGTCTGGCACATCTCTGGCTGTTGCAAAAATTGGGAGAGTGAACCAGCCTGTGGGAGATCCATGTGAGTATCTTTCAAAAAAAAATAAAATAAACAGACATTATTAATGCCAATGTGATCTCTGAAATAAACTGCCAGGCCAAGCCAATCACCTCTGAGTCTCCTCTTCCACAACAGGTTCCAGAACTTTCCCCTATCTAAATGTTTTCATCAAGTGCAACAAACAGGAAGATTTTAAGTGAGGACATTCAAAAACTGGATCTTATTTCTAAGAGCAAACCTTTTCTCTCTCTTCTGTTGTTTTAAAGATTTATTTATTTCACTTAGAAAGAGTTATAGAGAGACAGAAATACAGATCTTCCATCCACTAGTTCACACTCTGGCCACAGCTCTCAGAACTGAGCTGATCCAAAGCCAGGAGCAAGAAGCCTTTTCTGGGTCTCCCAGAGGGGTACAGGGTCCCAAGGAGTTGGGCCATCCTCCACTGCTTCAACAGCTGGATCAGGAACTAGAGTCCCTAGGACATGAACTGGTGCCCATACGGGATACGGATACCTGTGCTGGCAGGCAAAGGATTAGCCTATTATGCCACCCAAAAGCAAACCTTTTCTATGATTAGGAAGTACATTCTAGTTTTTTTCTGAGGGTTGAAAACTCTTGTCACTGAAATTTATAACAACAAGATGAAAAAAACAAAGCCAGATATTTCTAGCTACCATGAAAAGTAAATACTGACTGTGTGGTCAGATTGTCATTTGCATTATAAGGACCAGTGATATGTTTTCAATTCAAGAAAAGGCTGAACTTTATTTTTTCAAATTTTCCAAATATGTGCAGCCTTCATCAAGCAAGTTAATTTTCTTTTCTCTTCTTATGTTTCCTGCTTTCTCATTTTTACTCCAGCCTTGGCCTTTTGGTATGCCTGTAGCAAAACCAAGAGTAATCTGACAAACAATGACTTTGTCACTTCTCAAAATGATATTTCTCTTGATTCATGTCCTGTGACTAGTTAAGGCATCCCTACCCAATCTCAAATCTCATACTGCTTTCTTCTCTCAGTGACAGAGACGCACCTTTCAGGCTCTGCCACCTGACCCTGCACCTCCCTTGCGCACCTGACTCAACTGAACCACTGCTCAGCCTTCCACTTGCTTTGGGTATTCCCTTTCCTCTGGATTCCCATGCAACAATCCTACAGTCTAGGGGGATAGACAGACATAAGGAAAGGCAATGGCATGAGTTAAATTTAGCAACCGAAACATACAAAGCATGTTATGGGGACACTTAGCTGGGGTCAGGATGGATTACTTCCTCTGAAGAGGAAACGGGTGATGTTTTGGGACTAAATCCCCAGACAAGGGTTTTCATGTACTGGCTGCTCAAAATCATGTTCCCTGTGCACAAAATACTTGGAGTTTCAGTTAGGACTAGTGTTATTTGCATTAAACAAACACCATGAATTTGAACAAATTTTCAATTGTTTCCTCTTTGGGGTGTGACGTGGTATTTGCTTTTTCAAATGCAAATATCCACTAAATCAGAAATGATTAGATACGAACCTTAAAAAAGACAATATACTCTAGACAATTTAAAATAGTAAACGTAGGCTACTTTTCAATAATTTTAACACTGTGCTTTACTAATTGACTTCACTCAGTCTGACTTAGGAGGAAATTTGATCAATTTAGCAATGCTTAGGAGGGGCACCTTCTCTATAGATGGCGAGAAGTTAGTCTAGCCACAGCCTGTCCTTTGGCAAGGGAGAATGTGGGCACGCACACACAAGGGAAGCAGCTGAGAGCAGCATCACTCGACAGTGAGAACAAGACAAACGGGGGTGTGGAGTCCTTGCTGCTTCACAATGTGCATGGGGGCTGCTGGCTTATCAACATGGACAGGTGCTATTGCAGCAGTCCTGCTGAGCACCAGCAGGTGCTATGGTCGGGTCTGTGTTCCCTCCCAAGCAGGTATATTGAAATCTAATCCCAATGTGTTGGTATTAAGAGGTGGGACTTTGGGGGAGCCATTACATGATGAGGGTTCTTCCCTTAAGAGCAAAATGTGTCTTGTTCAATATGCTTAAGGAATCTATTCGCCTCTCTGACTCATGTGAGAATGCAAGAAAATGCCATCTATCAGGCACCCTAATCTTGCATTTCTCAAGCCTCTGATATTTTTAATAAGTTTGTGATTTATAAATTACCCTAAGTTATTTTGCTGCAGCAGCCCAAACCATCCAAGATGCCAGCCTAGGGCATACCGAGTGCTGGAAGCATCTGTAGGTATGCCAGAATCACTCAACTGTTGCAGGAAAAATAAGGGTTCCCTAAACATCAACATTCTAATCCCAGAACCTCTGACTATGTGAATCTTCTAGAGTAAAAAGGACTTTGTAAGTGTGATTAAGTCAAGGACATTGAGACAGAAGAATATTCTGGATGATCTAGGTGGGCAAAATGTAAATGCAATGGTCACTCCTGGAGATGGGCAGGAGGTTGGATTCAGAGGAAGACAAGATGACATCAGAACAGAGGCTAAAACTATGTGCGGTAGCAGAGGAGGAAGGGGCCCCAAGCCATGGAAGACAGGCAGCCACCAGAAAGAGAAGAGACAACGAAAAGATGCCAGAAGCAACCAAGCTAACGCTGTCTTCAGTCTGGGGGAACTGGCATGGGATCACTGACCCACCAGAGCTGTAAAAGGTAGATTCACATTGTCTTAAGGCATTAACTTTGTAGTGATGTAACAGCAGAAATGGATAACAGCTTTTGGTCTTCCAACCTCCTGTGACATTGTGTCTTGGTCCATTCTGGAAGCAAGGAAGAGACAAGCCGTGGAGTGAGTTTCTGTATGGGCACAGGTGGGGAAGAACAAGCTGTCCTTTCAGCACCTGTGACATGAGCTGAACTGGGAATACAGAAAGTCAGAAGTGATGCGAGTGCTGAAAGCAAAAAACAGTTTCAGTAACCTGGTCCTCAAATACAAGAGAAGAAAGATAAAGACAGCCAGTGAGTGTGGACCACACTGGCTCACTGCTTGTTATCAAAGGAAGCCAGTAAGCAGCGGCATAATCAGACCTTCCCTTTAAGGAAAATTTATAAGATAGCAATTATGTCTTCAAACAGCAGTTTTATAAAGACATTCTTAAAATATCAATAGAAACAAGAGCATACTATTCAATGATAAGCTGTAGAAAATAATTTTTATAAAAGCCAGACAAATTGAGTCAATATGTTCTATTTAGGGTAATTCAAACTGACTTTTAAAGTGTCACTTTAGAGGGGGCCAACATTGTGGTATTGGTGTCGGTTTGTTCCACGTCCAGTTCAACTCCCCGCTAATGGCCTGCGAAAAGCAGCAGCAGATACCCATGCGTGTCCCCTATACGAAGCTCTGGGCCACTGGCCTAGGTCTGGCTGTTGCAGCCACCTGAAGAACTGAGCAGTAGCTAGAAAATGTTCTCTCCCCCTGCCTCTCTCACACACACACACATTCTCTCCATTCTTTCTCCCCCTTTTTCCTGTGTAAGTCTTTCAAAATAAATAAATCTTTTTTTAATGTAGTTTAGAGCACTTGATGAACTGCTTAAAGTAATTTGAAGGAAACAGACTCCTGCCTGAAACAGAAGTAACTTAAAAAACAACTGAAGCAGCAGTGATTTCTGATCTTCCAACAGAGAAATTGAACAGCTCTTCACCTGTATGGGTGGGAACATTTGATTCAAGTACTAAGTATTTTGATTACAAGTAGGACAGGTTTGAAAATCTTGTGTGGGGAATTCAGGGCACCAACTCAATAAAGTTCAATTCTAAACCTCTTACTACAATATTTACATCCTTCCGTAGATTCTGGTTTGGATTTAGTAAAGAGGCCAGACAATATGGTATATTTGTCCTAATTAGAATAACTATGCTTGCGTGTTGTGCATTTATTTTTACATGGAATGTTAGTCACACAGAGTTCATTGTTCTCATGTAGAATTCTAATAACTAACTTCTGTGCAAAAATACTTAATTTAGGATTTCATCATTAGCAACTTTGAAATCTTAGGTTCTTAATTTTTTTTTAAGATTATTAATTTCAAATGCACAGTGACAGAGAAAGAGCAAGGGACACCTTGCATCCCCTGGTTCATTTCCCAGTTGGCCCTAAGAGCCAGGTCTGGCTCAAGGCAGGAATCAAGAATTCCTCATTTTAAAAATGATTTATTTTTTTTTTATCGTAAAAGCAGATTTACAGAGAGAAGGAGAAACAGAAAGATCTTCCAACCACTGGTTCACTTGCAAATGGGCACAACAGCTAGAGCTGAGCTGATCTGAAACCAGTAGCTTCTTCCAGGTCTCCCATGCAGGTGCAGGATCCCAAGGCTTCGGGCCATTCTTTTCCCCAGGCCACAAACAGGGAGCTGAATAGAAAGTGGAGCAGCTGGGACATGAACCGGCTTTCATATAGGATCCTGGCACTTGCAAGGGAAGGATTAGCCAAGTGAGCCATCTCACCGAGCCCCAGAAATTACTCCTTAGTCTCCCACATGAATAGCAGGAACTCAAGAGCACTGGCCATCAGCCACAGCCTTCCCAGGTGTATTTACGGGAAGCTGGATTGGAAGAGGGGGACTCAAGTAGCATTGTGATATGGAATGCCAGCATTCCAAACAGCACTTTAACTTGTTCCGTTGCTATGCCACAGTACCTGTGCCTGTGGAGCCTTCCTTACAGTCTACACCAGAACAGCGATGTGATGGGAACTTCTCCCTCAGGCCACACAGCGTTCTCGTTTGCCCTACGAATCCGAGTCTCCATTGGATGTTTGTCCTTGAACTCAAGAGTTGCAAAAGGTATTCAATCTCTTCTTATTTTGTGTTTGCATTCTTTTTTTTATAATTATTCTTTTAACTTAATTCCTGCTTCAAGTTTCCATCCTGCTGGGCAAGGAGAAGACCTGATCTCAGATCTCAGGCTTTCCACCGTGAGCTGTCATACCAGAATCTTAGGCAACACAAGGCAGTCACAGTAGAAGGATTCACAGACATTGATCGTCCCAGCAGAGACTCCTAGAAAGCCATGGTCTTCCCACCACTTTCCCAATTCGACTCAATTCGACTGTCTTTCCATTCTCCCAAAGCAGTTCCTTGGAATTAAGCAACTGTGTATGACAGCAGTTAAGAAAAATTAAACAAGTTTATCTGAGTTCAAATTCCAGCTCTGTAACCTACTAACTGTGAGACCAGAAAACTGCGCAACTTCCTTAGGTGGCACTTAGCTCCACTATAAGCTGGGAAAACAATAGCTAACTCAAGGAATTGTAGTAATAAGAAAATGCTTGCAACACATTTAGTGTGCAGCCTTTAAGATTCACATATGCTTCAGCGGTCACTAAATTTCTCTGTGAAGGCAAGAATCTTTACCTATTTGTAGACTGCACATAACAGTTACTGGCAAAAAAGCAGCTGAATGGATGAGTCAATATTGAAAGATTCAGGGACTACTTCCTCTCTGTCCGCATGCCCTTTCCTTTTAACACCAGGAAATCTCTCTAGCCTTAAATAAATACTTTTTTCTTTGGGGATTTGGGGCAACATGTTTCAATAAAGTAAAAGGGAGGAGGGAATACAGAAATAAAATATTATCCCACCCCAAGACCTTTAATTCATTGTTGCTTTTTCTTCTCAGTTTTGAGTGAATGACTCTGAGTACTGTACGAAATTATAGGGATTTTATTGTAATGATTATATGAAATGCAACTCACAGTTGCTCACAGGTCAGATAAATTCAATCTAATCAGCAGGTGACTCATGCCTTGTTCACCATGTTGGCCAGGGTGGTCAGACAGGAGTTTCCTCCTTGTTCCCTTGGAAAGGATGGCACAGCCTTTAGGTAGCCATGTTATTGGTGTCATATCAGGAAGTAATTTGCCTCTTTTGATAAATGTTCTATTCTGGTTTTTACATTGCACACAGTCCACACCCTAGCATATCATGTTCACTTTCTGAAGAGAGGTGGGGCAAGAAAGTCTAGGAACAGTTCCTTGCCATGTCAGAACTCACAGTGAACCTCTCCACCCTCTCTCCCACTCCTCCAGCTGGTTGCCAGCTTTCTACCCATTAGCCAAAACCTGCTGGATTTATTTGCCAAAACACACACTCATGGAAAGAGTTTTTGCCCTCTATCCAGTTAAAGAAATCCTGCTGCCAATTAGAAACTTCTTCATCCTTCATTTCCATGAATAACCTAAAATCTGACCCAAGTTAACCTGGCTTCTCTGGGACACACAATGCTGGCCCCTGCTCTGGAATTTTAAGTAAGATGTTATTTTCTTATTTTTGGCTTGTCTAGTTTATGCTTGAGATTATAGATGACTCTAGCCTGCTCTGACTAAATGGAAAAGTGGTGAACTATCTTCTGGCAAAGACATATCTTCTGTAGTCTAAAAATTCTTCAGGACTCAATATTATACTCTCATGATAAACATCAATAATGAATAAATATTGATAACACAGAAAAATTCTTCAAAAAAATTCATGGAAATTTGTTTTGATATAAAAGAATTTTGAGATCCATGCATATAGGAGGAATCTCCACAAAGTCCACACACACACAAAAAAATACTCAGCGATGGTTTCAAAAACTTGCACAATAAGCTTATCTTTTAATGCCGTATTTTGCAAACCCTTTGAAGTACTCTCATAATGTACAAGTAAGAATTCTGGGCAAGAGTTCAAATATCTACGTTCCAAATTATGCTCATGGAGTAGGGTTTGGTGGAACCGCTGACATCACTGAGGATGTCCACAGCCCCTGTCAGAGGATTTTCTTCTAGCCCAAGTTACTCTCTGAGTCTAGCTACTTGTTAATGAGCATCCTGAGAGATAAGCGATGATGACTCCAGTATCTGTGTCTTTGCCACCTATGTGGGAGAACCAGGTTGGGCTTGGGCCTTATGGCCTCAAACTAACTGAGCCCCAGAACTGCAGGAACTGGGCTAGTGAACGATTGAGTGGAAGATCTCTCTCTATCTCTTGTCTCTCTTCCTTTCAAATAGAGGGAAGATTTAAACAATTACTTAACAATGATTTTTTTTAAAGATTCAGCTTCTGATTGGAAAGGCAGATTAACAGAGAGGAGGAGAGTCAGCGAAGGATCCTCCATCTGCTGGTTCACTCCCAAATGGTCAGAACATCCAGAACCGAGCCGATCCAAAGCCAGGAGCCAAGAACTTCTTCTTGGTCTCCCACATGGGTGCAGGTCCCCATTTGTGCCATCCTCTTCTGCTTTCCCAAACCACAGGCATGCAGCTGGGTGAGAAGTGGAGCAGCCAGAACATGAGCTGGTGCCCTTCAAGGGCACTTCAAGGGGAAGGCTTAGTCAATTGAGCCATCACACCAGGCCCTAAATTATGATTTTGTCACTGTTTGCTCTTGAGCAAATAAGTGACCTTGTCTAGGTCCAGTTTAACTATTTGTACATTAACAAATCTTTTTGAGATACTTTAAAATATGCTTGCATATCCTGTAATTATCTTTGACTATGGTTAACCCTTCATTGACTGTAGCATCCATCTATTTAAGGGGGCACTCCCAAAGCTACTGCTTTTTGAAATTCAGAGTGAAGCAGTAAATCTGAAATCACTATACTCTCTCTCAGCTACCTTGATATAACAAAAGCAGCTCATGTTTATTTACCCAAGAATTTCCCAGTTTTATTCCTTAAACACTCACACTCCAAGAACTCTCTCAGTCTCTTGTGAATCAGAGTGGTTGGCTACCCTCTAGTTGGAATTTTTATGATCAGCCATAGAGTAGAGGCAACTTAAGAGAAGTGAATGCTCCAAACGTTAACCTACCACTTCAGCAGAGTAAATGAAAACAAGAGCAAGAGTTTATTTTGCTCATGAACCTCACTACTCACTGGCTCAGCCAAGCAGGCTCGCACAGGGTATCTTGAGGCTACAGCGAAAACCAGCAGCATCCTGAACACTTCTTAGTTCACTTCAGCACGGAGCTGGGAACACCTGAACAGCTCATAGTCACTCCATGTGGTCTCCCAGATGGAGGTTTCAGGATAGCTGGACTTTCACATGGGACTTCGAGGATTCCAGGGCAAGTCATAAAAAGGTCAGCAGAAACAGCAAAACCTTTCCAGTCTAGCCACATATTACAACAGCATTGCTTATAGTATAGTTTCTCACTGTTACAATGATGTTGATTTTAATGTATACAAAATCATTGAAAACGTTCCTAAATTTGACACAACTCTAAGTTCCACTTCATGGAAATAATCAGATGATTTGCCAATGGAAGTTTTTCCATTGAGGCTGATGGTAAAATTATACCAAGCACTCTTTTCATCTTCTTTCAATCTATAAATCTTTTTTCATTTTTTATTTTATTTTTAATGTTGTTTACAAAGTTGAGAGGGATGCACGCCCTTGTAGGCCTCCAATTAGGGTGGGTAGAGTTGAGGTACGGAGGTAGGTGGTAGGACAAATGTTTCAAATTTTTTTCTCTTGTGTCCACAGCAGGGGGAGGGGAGGAGGCCTCTCCTTGCTGTCAAACCATGTCAACACCTGGGGATGGGTGACGGTTATTTGATAATGTTTTGAGACACCCAGGTGGGGAAGAATGCTCTGGGAGTGTTGCTTGAAAGGTTTTGATAGTTCTGAGTTATCAACAGCTTCATTGCACCAAGGTTAAGAAAATCTTTCTAAGGTCTATTAGCTGACCACATTCTGCTTCGGGCATCTACAATTCCAGGAACATGCTGCAAAGCTTGGCTGGGAGATTTGTCCAAACAGTTGTTCTTTCCATCCTCTGAAAATGTATTCAATATCCTCTGTTGACCTACATGAACTGGCTGTCACATGCCCCATGTGCATCTGGGCATGCTGTACACTACACAGGTATCAGTAACTGAGGATGCCCAGTCCAATACAAGTGCTCCAAAGTCTGACCACATATATCTTACAATTTTCCCTGTGGCCAGGATTTGAAACCAGCAATCTAGTTGAGAGTCCCAAAGAAACCTCTTCTGGGGTGATCTCAGGCTTGTCTCATGTGTGCACCAGCTAGTGCAAGGTCAGGTTCACTTTGTCACCTACACCAGCCAAGACACATAGTGGTAAATACAGCTATCTGATCAGTTCCACCTCCTACTCCATCTCTCATGCAAAATGGATGGATGCTGTAGCCTAACCCAGCACAGCCTGGTCTTCACAGGCCTGGTCTTCACTCACACCAGTGGGTACCGTGGCATAGCCAGGGCAACCCCCAATAACCCATATTAGGCATACCTCCCTGGCTTTTGCATGTGCCGGCATATGCTGCAGCCTAGACCAGCCCATCCTGCATCCCATCTGGCTCTCATGCATGTTCATGGGTGCTGCAACTTCACTCAGCCTGACCTTCCCGCAGTCCCAGCCCACACATATGCCAATGGGTACTGCCATTTTGATCAGTCTAGCCTGCCCCCAGCCCTGGCTCTCATGCTCACTAATAGGAACTGTAGCCCAGCAGGGGAATGCCCACAATTCCCTACCAGGCCCACTCCCAACCACAGAGCTTGTACCTGCCAGGGAGTATTGCAGTCCAGTCTGACATAACTCATATCCAGTCCTGGCAAATGTCAGCAGGTCCTGTGGCCTAGCCTAGTTGACCCACACTTTTTTTGGCTCTCTCTCATGCAGCAGTCTAGCCCAGCCTGACCTACTCCCAGACCCAGCCCACATGCCAGTTGACAGGTGTTGCAGCCCAATCTAGCCTTGACTGTTCACCAACCCCAATTCTTGTGCTCACTAGTGAGAGCTGTGGACTAAAAGGGGAGTTTCCCAAGTACCCCTATCAGGCCTATTCCAAGCCCCAAATCTCACATATTCCGTAAGATGCTGTGGCCCAGTTTGACACAGCCAGCCTCCAATCCTGGCACTCATTAGCGGGTGCTATTGCCTAATCCAACTGGCCTGTACCCATATTGGCTCTCATCAGTGAATTCCACAGCCTAGCATGGTTTGGTCCACCATCAGACTTAGCTCTCATGTGGACCAACAATTGCCATGGCCTGGCTCAGCCTGGCCCACACCCATTCTGTCTCTTGTGAGCACCATAGGGTGCTGAAACCTAGCCTAGTCTGGCCTGTCTCCAGATCCAGCACACACACATGTTGATGAGTACTGTAGCATTGCCCAGTTCAGTCTGCCCACAACCCCAGCTCTTACACTCACCAGTGGGAGCTGCAACCCAGTAGGGAAGTTTCCCAAGTTCCCCTACCAGGTCAGTTTCCAGGTCTTGCACATGCTGGCAAGTTCTTGGACACAGACTGGCATGGCCCTCCTGCAGTCTCAGCTATCATTGGCAAGTGTTGCAGCCTAACCCAGATGAGTGCCACCCACACAATCTCCTGGCTCTCGGGTGTGCAAGCAGGTGCTATGGCCTGGCCCAGCCCAGCCTGCCCCCAGACCCAGACCACACAAATGTTAATGAGTGTTACAGTCTTGCCTGGCCTTGCCCTGCACCCCACCACCCTCAGCTCAACTCCTGTGCTTCCCAGCAGGAGCTGTGGCCTAGCAGAGGTGTCCCCCTAGCAGAGGTGTCCCCAAGTTCCCCTACCAGGTCTACTGTTAGCTCCAGAGTGCTGGTGGGTGCTGCAGTCCTGCTTAGCATGATATGCCCTCAATTTCAGCCTTTGTGTGTGCCAATGGGTGCTACTGCCTGACCCAGTTTGGCCTCCTCCCAACCCCAGCTCCCATGGGTATCAGGTAGTCCCACAGTTCAACCAGGATCAGCCCATCACCAACCATAGCTTTTACACAGAGAGGAAGGTACTGCAGTCCCACAGAGGCAAGCCTACAGGTCTCTTACAAAATCTGCCCCAGATCCAGTTCTCTTGCATTCTGGTGGGTGCTGTGGCCCAGCCTGACATGGCCAAACCCCTACTGTGACACTCATGGATAGGTATGGTGGCCTTGTTCAGCCAGGCATGCTACCCTGCCCTAGTTTTTGTGTGCACCAATGGGCAGCATTAGCCAAGCCCAGATCTTCCTTATGGGCGGATGCCTTGGCCTGATTCAGATATGCCCTCAGGTTTTCCCCCTCTAAACCACACAATCTCATCTCCCTGGCCTATCCGTGAATACAGTGGTTTCATCTGTAGAAGCCCCCAGAAGTTATCCTCCATTGTCAAACATCCCTCAAGCCACTCCCCCAACACATTCCCAGAACCTCTTCTCTGGGTAATCTTCAGCACCCCTTTGCCTAGGGGGCAAGGTGGTGTGCTCTGACCCAGCGTTTCCTACCTTCCCCATTTATCTTTTTAAAAGAAGAAGATGAAGAAGGAAGAGGAGAAGAAAAGCAACTATGTGTGCATACTGGTATAGTTAGCACAAATTTGGCATTAACCAGGCCCAGAATGCCCATCAGCTAGTGGCTGCTTTCTCCTAGCAGTGTAGCACTTGCATAGATACAAGGCAATCTATGCAGTTGTCTACAGCTGGAGTACTGTATTCTTTTCATGGAGGAAGTCTCAGGAATTCATTCAGGGTCAGTAGAAGTGACATAACTGCATCTCTTGATGGCAAAAGTATCAAAGAATACTTCTGCAAACTTATTCTCAATGCACCATAAGGGAGAAAGGGGACATGCACACCTTACGGCTCAGGAAGCTTTCTAGAAAGAGAAGAGGCATAAGGAAAACAAGTTGTCTGATGTGTATATTCTGGCCCACACCTCCCCAGACTCATAAGATTGGATGGCCTAGTTACAAATGGTAAAGGATCAAGAGGAAAGTCAAGAGTATAGGAGATATTGCTTTTTCCCATTTGTACTCTGAGAAGATGTCACACAGGACAGAAACGATGACTGGCCACAGCAACGAACAAATGGACACCATGGAACAGGTAGGCAGTGATGGGCCAAAGATTTCCTTGGCTCCCAAGCAGAACAGAAAGGACCTACAAACTCCTATGAAGGATGAAGAAAGATGATGTTTCTGTTGGTAGATGCCACACAGCATTGGTGACGTGACAGCCTCATGCAGGGAGTTTAGGAAAGAGGAACATGAGCTTCAGAGAACACTGAGGAGACAGTGAGTTTCCGGGGAGTTCCTCCAGGCTGTCTGATCCCAGAGACCAGAGACCAGAGTAAGAGTTCTCCTGAGACAGAGGTAGTCAAGGCTCTCAGCCCCGTTGCCCAACAAGAGCAGACAAGGAGTGCCACCACAGGGACAGGGTGAACCAGAGGGCAGCACACCTGGTCACCTCTTCATTCTCATCTTGTGTCACATGAGCCTCTTATATCATCTTAGAGAGAGGCAAATGAGGAGGAAAAAAATACGAAATTATCTTTTTAAAAAAAGCAAACCAAGAAGGGACCCTGAGGATTTGGGAAGGACCATTTCTCAGAACATGGGCAAGCCTAGGGAAAAACAGTTAGGGTAAACATTGGCAAAGGGAGGAGCAATCATTAGGGGAAAAAAAACAATTAGATTGAGAGAAAAGGGAAGAGCCCAACTTTAGTAGACAAGGATTTTTGCTCAGACACGAAGAGCCAAGGGAGAACATTCCAGAGACAGATAATCTAATGGAGTTGAGGCAGGTGTTGTGGCATAGAGGATAAAGCTAACCACTGCAACACTGGCATCCCATGTGGAGCACTGGTTCATGACCCCACTGTTCCACTTCTAATCCAGCTTCCTGATAATGACCTAGAAAAAGCAGCAGACGATGACCCAGGTGCTTGGTCCCCTTCCACCCACATGGGAGATCCACCTGAAGTTTCTGGTTCCTGGCTGCAACATGGCCCAGCCCTGGCTGTTACAGTCATCTAAGGAGTGAACCAGTGGATGGGATCTCTCTCTCTCCCTCTCTCTTGTGTAACTCTGACTTTCAAATACATTGATAAATATTTTTTAATTGATGGAGTCATCTGAAAAAGATAAATTAATTGACAGGTTTAAAGTCCTACTTCTTTTCCTCAGAGAAACTCTTGTGAGAAAAAAAAATCACTTATAGAAAGAGAAAAGGCAACATTTCTTTCCACACATCTAAGTTATAGTATGAAAACTAGAAGCCACCACCTCTCTGCCTGCAGCCGCAAGTCTCCTTTAGGCTCCCCCTGACTTGTCAGGCCATTTCTCCCTCTGGGCCTTGGTAACCTTGTGAGCCCCTCTGTCTACAATACTCACACCTCTAAGATCTCACCTTAGAAGTCATCTCCTGGGTGTTGACTTCATATACTACCCTATCAAAATGCATTCAGCTTTCTGTCAGTGTGGATCTGAGAGTCTGCTGCGGAACTGGGTTCCTGCTACCCATGAGAGAGACTGTGCCTGAGTTCCAGGTTCCCAGCTTTCCCTAGCCTCAGTTGGTGTGGGCATTTGAACAATGAACCAGCAAACAGACACTCTCTGTATCCATCTGACTCTGTCCCTCTGCCTTTCAAACAAAAATAAACAAACACAAAGAATTATTAAAAATACATCTACTCTTCCTTCTACAATCTTCCCAACATGCTTTCTCAAGGTTTCCCCACCACCCTAGGAAATGATTCAACCAACTTATTCAGTCAAATCTCGGTCTTTCTTGCATTTGCCTTCATTCATATATTAAACCAACACAATCTGCCTGCCCTGCATTCTAAATCTACTCACCTGTCCTGTCCACCCTCAGCCTATTCTGGCCCATGTTCTTCTGGCCTCTCTACACACCACTCCACACCATTATTGGCAAAATCTTTTGGAAATGCAAGTCACATTTCTCAACACCTCTGTTAATTCTTCAGCTACCCTCAGGAGGCTTCACACTGGCCATCAGGTTCTGCATGATTCCAGCCCTGAAGAGCTCTCCATGTAACAGCACACCTGCCTCCTTATACCAGGGCTATTACCTACTCTGAGCCCATCACTCATCGTCCCGCCTCAGGGCCTTGGCTCTCCTCCATCTGTGACAACTTCTCCTACTATCTTAATGCACATGCCTTTTCCCCATCATACAGGACTCAATAGAAAATCACTCCCTATAAAAGTCTTCCCTAACCTTTCTTTACAGCGATGCCACTGTGAGGAAATAGTCAATCAGTGTGGCTCTTATTATGTACTCCCTCCTCTACATACACCCTTATAAAGCTCCCGGGAGTGGGTCCCTGAACTCCCAGCACTCAGAATAATTTCTGGTTCATACCTTAATTAACTTGAGAAAGACTTACTCTGTGAGGAAGTATGAGCTTCTTCTGGTGTCAGTTTCCTCAACTATGAAATAGAGCTATCAAATAAGGTGGTATCCAGGGCTCCTTTGAGCCAAAACGTCTGGGAATATCTTGGTAATTAAACATGCACTGTAAATTGACTTGATGAGCACATCTTAACTCCATAGGAAGTTTAAAGAGCTATTTCAATCTTCTCTCAAAGTATCAATTAGTGTCTGCAAAGATAGAGTAAAACTCCATTAGCTAGTGATACAGTTAACACTTTCCAATAAAATAAAGCAAGACCAAGTTAAGCGTTAAGTCCCTCATTACAGCAAATGTTGGGATAAATTGCCTGTGCTCAGGGTCTATTTATATTTGACACTTAAGTTTTCCTTTTATTCAGCTCCCCTAGGCTACAGCTCAATAAGCAAATGCAAAGAAAATACAGAATCAAGACTATTACTGCAAATGGCATTTGTGTTCCTACTGGGGGCAACATTCTTCATTGTCAGTAACTTTTGGTTTTTAATTTCAATTCATTTTCCTACCTGTGTAGGAAAAACTACACAGGTAGAATAAAAACTTATTTTGTCAGGGTTCTCAGCTGTATGACTTCAGTTTAGCATCTTCTAGCAAATGGCAGTAAGAACCAGGAGCCGAATTAAAACTCTCCCACTTGAAGAGGAACTTCCCCAATGAAGTAACTCTAATCTTGCTTTGACATCCAGAACAAACACATTTCAAGTCAGTTCCCTGATCCAGTTTTACCATACACAAGCTTCAGAAGCTAAAAGCGTTGAAAGCATAAACCTTGGGAAAAGTAGATGTAAACATCTTCATTAGAGAAATGGAAGAAAAAGCAGGCATTTGTTACAGGCATAATGTTCCCGTACAGAAATCCCCAGGTTCAAGTCCTGGCTTCTTATCCCACTTCCTGCTGAGGCTCACTCCAGGAGGCAGCCCATGATGACTTAAGTGCCTGCGTCCCAAGTCCCTGTAGACTTGGGGTTCCTGCCTCGGTGTGGCCCACACCTGGCTGTGGCACGGATTTGGGGAGTGAACCAGTGGATGAAAGATCTCTCCTCACTCTTGCTCTCATTCTGCTTGTGTGCCTTTCAGATAAGACGAAAATAAATAAGCTTTTTTTCTTTAAACTAAAGCGTCCATGGAAAATTCTTTTCTTTCTCTTATCCAAATTAAATCTATCTTTGGAAGTGAAATTTTCAAAGTCACCTCCTCCAAGAAATTTTTTCCCTGTCTCTGAGGCCACTTTAGTTTCTTTTATTGTAAATTCCTGTAAATTTTGCTCAAAATTATCTCCACTCATTTGATTCAAGGAGCATGGGTGTTCACTCACATATGCTACTCTCCAGTCCAGAATGTGTCACTGAACTATTCTCCATCACCTGTCAGCACCTAGTGGACAAGGGCTCCTCACACAGCACGTATAGTACCACACTTCACTTGAAAACTATCTGTGTATATGTAAATTATTAACAAAATACAGACGCTTCTAAGTATGAGCACCTTTACTCCTTTTTTACTCCTCCTAGATTAACGTGTTATTCTGACATAATTATAGCTCTGCAGGAAGTTTCAACACAGTAGTCTTTATACCCTGCACCCAGCCCTGCTAATTAGTGGTAATTATCTTGCATATGATGTCAACACAAGAGGTTGCCATTGCTATAATGGTGCTAACTATGCCACAAACCTTATTCAACTTTCACCCATTTCTGCATGAATTCGTGCACGTATGTATATACATGTATGTGTAGCTTTATTTAGTTGGATTCCATGTTTTTATTTAGGTAAGCATCATAGCAAACGAGATTCAGAACCGTGCCATTTCCACAAAGAAGCCTGTTGCATGTAACTCCCATTGTCTTTACACTCAGTCCCTACGCATGCCCTCATTCGAGCACTCTAGTCCATTCGCTCTAGTTTTACTGTTTTTTGAAGACTCTTATATAAGTGCAGTGATACAGTAAGTACGTTTTAGGGATGGGTTTTCATCTGTATAGAGCTCTTTATCCATCCGTTTTGTTGTATCAACAGTTCAATCCTTGTCACTGTCGAGTAGTACTCCATTATAAAGGTGTACTAGGACTTAGCTATTTCGAGTTTTAGGCTTTTACAACTGAAGCTGCTATAAATATTTACTTACAGATGTTTGTGTAAATATAAGTTTTCATTTTTTGAGAACAAATACCCAACATTGTGATTATGGGGTCATTATGGTAAGTCTGTTTAAAAACATAAGGAACTGCGAAACAACCTTTTCAGAGTGTGCCAGCACAGTTCCAGGAATGTATTAGAAAGTCAGCTTTTCTGCATTCCCTTGAGGTTTTCATATTATTGTGATTTTATTTATCTGAAAGGTGACTTGTGATAGCCTGTCCTTTGTTTGTTCATGATGCAGTTCTATAGGCTCAGGGACCCTGGGATGACATCAGGTGGCCGTTCCCCCATCCCTGGGTCCTGATGCAGTTAGGCTACTGGGAGTGGCTCGCTCCTCTTCTCTCCCCACATTTCTCAGATATAAGAAAAACAGTGAGATTGGAGGCAGTTGTCTCATCCACTTTCCCCATTCATTGACCCTCCCCACCCTAATCGGAGGTCCACATGGGCATGCATCCCTCTCAACTATGTAAGCAGCATAAAAAATAAAATGGACTTTATATTTTTAAAAAAGAATTAAACTTGAAAAAAAAAACCCTGACCTTCTTTTCCAATAAAATATCAAAAAATAAGTTAAATATTTAAAATAGCACATTTTATATATAAATAAGACATTATAGATGCTTTAGCTTCTTGCAGTATATTTACATTATATAGATCCTTATGTAATGTTGCAATTTTTGAACTTAAAATTTAATCTGGGGCCCAACATGGTGTCCTAGCAGCTAAAGTCCTCACCTTGAACTCGCCAGGATCTCAAATAGATACCAGTTCTAATCCCAGTGGCACCACTTCCCACCCAGCTCCCTGCTTGTGGACTGGGGAAGCAGTCAAGGATGGCCCAAAGTCTTGGGATACTGTGAGAGGCCTGGAAGAGACTTCTGGCTCCTGGCTTCGGATCAGCATAGCTCCGGCTGTTGCGGCCAATTGGGGAGTGAACCAGCAGATGGAAGATCTTCCTCTCTTTCTCTCATCCTCTCTATAACTGACTTTGCAATAAAATTAAATAAAATGTTAAATTAATTTAATCTGGCTATTCTTTACATGCTATATTGAAAAACAGACTTTTACTTTCCTCTACTTAGACAAACAAGGACTCTGAGGTTGAAGTTCAAGGAGGTTGAAGAACTGGATGTCTAGACAGGGGTGCCTGGTTTGTGGTGATGATGGGAACAATGGTAGGTTCCCCAGCGATCACCATGATCATGCCTTGATAAGTGATTACATTATACATTTATATACTGATGTGTATTACAGCTGCCTAGAAGTCACACGTGTGTATGTTACAGGTAACACACAGCATTTATAAGTGTACAAGTCCTTCAGCAAACACAGATTTTCACAAAAGTGTAACTCACGGATAGGATAGCATGCGGTGTGTGTCAATTGAGCGGTAATGTGGGGTCAAGGGACTCGAGGTGCAGGGCAATTAACACAAGTGGGAAATCAGCACAGACTTGCAGAGGAGTGGGACTTGCATTAGTGACGCGTGTTTCAGATACAAGGGGAGGAGAAAAACGTTTCCAGAGACGTGACAAGCCCTAGAGCTAGTACCCACAGAAAATATTTAGACGGCATTGTATCAAACAAGGTAACTCAAACCCAGGCAAACCTGACATAGAAGCTTTATTTAGAATGAAAGATGGAAAGTGTTTAATCATAGTGTTATGTTATTGACAAAAAACAAAATAAGAGGCCTGACATGATAGCTTAGTGACAAATTCCTTGTCTTGCATGCACCAAGATCCCATATGGTACCAGTTCTTGTCCTGGCTGCTCCACTTCCTATACAGCTCCCTGCTTGAGGCCTGGGAAAGCAGTAGAGAATAGCCCAAAGGCTTGGGACCCTGAGTGTGAGACCTGGAAAAAGCTCCTGGCTCCTGGCTTCGGACTGGCTCAGTTCCAGCCATTGCAGCCACTTGGGGAGTAAATCAGCAGACCAAAGATATTTCTCTCTGCCTCACTCGCTCTCTGAAAAATCTAATCTTCCAATAAAAACAAATAAATTTTTGAAATAAAAAAATAGAACAGTTCTACACTCAAAATTGTTTATAAACAATAGCGCCTCCACTTATGGAACCATTGTAATCATGAAATTGAGTGTTAGGATTACTAGAGAGAGGCAAAACCAAATGAAAATAAAGTGGAGAAAGCAAGTAACAAAAAAAGTTCTGTTCACTATGACTCAACATTTTTAAAGGTTATATTAGATGGCCAAAGGATACTTAAGAGCCATTACTGGATGATTGAGATATATATATATACGTGTGTTTATACATATACATACATATTTATATATATGTAAATATATAAATATATATATACTGAACTCTGCAAGCAATCAATACTGTCATTTGTTCACCCAGGGCCAATGTGTTAAAATGGGATAAAGTGTCCACATCAGTGAAGGAGCGTCTCTCCTGTGGAAGGTGTTTCTCTCACAACGGAGGGCCACTGAAACAAGAAGCTGGGGCTAAGCACGGCAAAGTCCAGTAACACAGACATGTTGATCAGATCCAATAAGAAAGGGAGCTGGAGTCAGTGTGCTTGCTTACCTGGGTACCAAGATGATTTTGTTTAACTCCCCAACAGCACGATGTGTTCTATTTATGTTATTCTCCTTTATGAATGGAGTAACTGAGGCACAGAGAAGCTAAGTAACTTAAAACTGTAACACACGGCGGCAAATAATAGAACCAGGATCCAGATAAGGACAATGACTCCAGAGTCTAAGCTGATGACTTCACTCAGAACAAGCTCATCCTGTCTCCTCACTGCAGAGCACCCATTCACAGTGTCCCTGAAGGAATACTTGGCACACAATCCCATAGAAAAATCCAGAATGGGACAGAGAGAAGGCACTGGGAAACTAGCCTGGAACTTCCTGCCTTTGTAACACTGGGCAAGGTATAATCCCTTCAAGCCTTGAATTCGTAAGAGGAAATAACTGGGCACCCCACCACATGGTGACAGTGAAGATCAAAGGAGACTAAACTCCTGCCCTGTGAAAATTGTCACATGCCATGGGAGAGGGAAAGGCATTATTAGCCATTATGCTAGTATGAGGTTGTGCAAATGCTAAAATGGGTTGTTGCGAGAAGTTCCCTAAAGGCCATTCTCAAGGAGTATGTCACATGGTCTCACAGACATTTGCTCCAGCTGTGGCCTGTCAAGAGTGATGTGACATTGGAACAAGGGACTTATTTTGGGTTGGTATGTAAGCAACTACTTGTGTGCCATGGACACTGAGGTGAGTTAAACATCAGAACTTACACAGCCTAAAACCCCGCCTGGAATGCCACTCAGAACTTACTTGAATAATCTAGAAGTAAGTCTTTCCACACTCATGAACAATGACAGCACCCAAAGGTTACTTTTTGTAAAAGTAACCTTTAACAAAATATTCCTCAATTGTGATAGACTCATTAGGGTCACAATCTCTTTTCATCTACCCAGCACATGGGCGCTGGTTCTAATCCCGACAGCCCTGCTTCCCATCCAGCTTCCTGCTTGTGGCCTGGGAAGACAGTCAAGGACAGCCCAAAGCCCTGGGACGCTGCACCCATGTGGGAGACCCGGAAGACCTCCTGGCTTCAGATCAGCATAGCTCCGGTTGTTGCAGCCACTTGGGGAGTGAACTAGCAGATGGAAGATCTTCCTCTCTGTCTCTCCTCCTCTCTGTATATCTGACTTTGCAATAAAAATAAATATATTTTTTAAAAAAATTAAGACACCATTGAGGAACTAGTGTGTGCTAGGAGTCTTCATACCCATCCCCCCTCCCATCCTCTCAACAGTCTCGAGGGATCACCGATTTTACCGATGGGGAACCTGCAGCTCCACCAAAGTTCACAGCCTGCCATCCCATCCTCCACCCACCACATCACCTCTCTCCACAGACGTGAGTGGTTCCAGGGTACGTGGTCAAGCTGCTTACAGAGTGAAAAAAACATGCTGGCTGCTTGAAGAAGTTTTTATTATTATTATTATTATTGTTGTTGTTGTTATTATTATCATTCAACACTAAACTTTATATTTAAGTTCCTGGGCTTCTGGTGTTTGGTAGCAACACTAGCAATGTTGATGTACTGTGTATTTTCTATTTAAAAAAAGATAGGAAGATAGGATGCTGGATGTGATCATCACAAAGAAATCTTCACTGTTTGAAGAGACAGACATGTTTACCTCAATTGGCCATGACACAAAGTACGCGTGTATTGAAACATGACATGGTAATCCGGAAGTACACATGGTTTCTGTGTCTGCCAATAATTTTTTTTTTTAATTAAAATGTTAGGAACAGGACTCCTTGCTCAGTCTCCTCTGGCAAGCCATCTGTGGGAAGCCTTCTAGCAAGCATTAGAGATGCTCACAGCCTTGCAGCTGCTCTGTGGTTTTTGGTTTTGCTTTCTATTCCTATTGGTTTGGTTTGCTTTCTAAAGGGCCACATCCATCCGGGAAGTCAAGGTGAGAAGTCACCACCGTAGAGAAGCCCCACAGGGCATTCAGCCAACATGCTGGGAGACAACCAACAGCCCCCTCCCAGCCCAGTCCAGGGGGTTTCTCTTTTATTTTAAATAAAAGAACACTAAATAATGACAGCTATGATTCCCACAGTTCTGTAAGTATCGGCTCTGCGCTACACACATTTCATATGTGAGTGTTATCCTACTTAGTCCTTGTGACTCTAAGAAGCAGGCAGTATTATTTACTGTCATTGTATAGTCAGAGATAGCAGAGGGTGAGGATATGACTGTCTGTGCAATTCCCTGGCCACACCAACTGTGGTTTCAGAGAGAATCCAGTTTCTTTCCTCTTCTCCCAGCTCCAGGGGTTGGGGGAGCCTGAGTGTGAGCGAGGGGAGAGGGGCTGCAGATGGGAGAATGGAGAGATGGGAGTTGTCTCCCTACAGAGCCAAGCTGCAGGGGTTTCCTCCCAGCACTTAGGCACTCTGTCCTTCCTTTTAAAAACACGCTTCTAGGCATTCATCATTCACTATGTCTAAAAGAGATCCAAAACACAGCATGAAAACAGAAAGAAATAAAAGGGGACTTCAAAACATACAGTGACCAAGCTAAAACACAATCACTGAGCATTATCACAGGTCACAATACTCTTTAGATTGTCTCAAGACAAACCTGGTATTAACAGGAAGATCAGAAAAACGTTTTCTCCTGCAAGCAAGGTGGGAAGTCCAACGTGATGAGCCCTGCTTCTTTCTTTGCACGTGGAGAGCAGTGGGGACGGGGAGGGAGTGGTGAGGTGATGGAGTAAAGCCGTGTCCATTGTTCCCGTAGGACACACATGGATGGTGTCCTCCCTTCCTCCAAATCTCTGCGTGCCACTTTCTCAAGAAGACCTCCCATGCCATGTTTTTTTTGGTTTTGCTTTTTTTCTCATTTCATCTGGAAGGCACACACACATAGAGGTTCTCCAAGGGCTAGTTTCCTCCCCGAATGCCTGCCACTAGCCAAGGCTGAACCAGGCCAAAGACTTGGGCTGGGAACTCCATCCAGGTCTCCCACATGGGTGGCAGGAACCTAAGCTCCTGACTACAATGGTTGCTTTCCCAGGGTGCACACTAGCAAACAGCTAGTTCAGAAGAGGAGCCAGGACCAGAACCAAGCATGGGATGTGCGTGTCGTGTCCCAAGCGGCACCCTAACCACTGAGCCACATGTCCACCTCATCCGTACAACAGTTTCTACAACTGAGATGTTCTCCTGTGTGTCACCCCAGCCTAGCAGCCCACACCCCCAGGCCTGGCTTACTTTACTCCACAGTACTTTTCATGCTCAAATAACTCATTGCTCCATTTTCTTTGTTTTCTGACTATCCTCTACAACCAAAGCAAGTTTCTCTTTTATTCACTGCTTTAATCCCAGCATCAAAAACAGAGCATGACAAAATACTCAATTACACATGTTAAATGAATGAATCAGTCAGCCAAAAAATAAATTCATCACTTAACACTGAATCACACAATTTCATTTAAAATATCTTGTAAATGTAAGTCAGTCAAAAGGTAAGCTGATAAGTTGTCAGGACTTTTCAACCAATTGGTTCAAAAACAACTTTTAAAGAATTAAAAAATGTTGTGATGACAAAGGTAATTCCATGGAGATTTTCAGTGACGTGTATGTTTTTATATTTTTTTTTTTTAAAGATTTATTCATTTTTATTACAGCCAGATATATACAGAGGAGAGACAGAGAGGAAGATCTTCCGTCCGATGATTCACTCCCCAAGTGAGCCGCAACGGGCCGATGCGCGCCAATCCGATGCTAGGAACCTGGAACCTCTTCCGGGTCTCCCACGCGGGTGCAGTGTCCCAATGCATTGGGCCGTCCTCAACTGCTTTCCCAGGCCACAAGCAGGGAGCTGGATGGGAAGTGGAGCTGACGGGATTAGAACCGGCGCCCATATGGGATCCCGGGGCTTTCAAGGCGAGGACTTTAGCCGCTAGGCCACGCCGCCGGGCCCTGTTTTTATATTTTTAAAGCATGTTTAGATTAGTGGCTAAATGTCACAGCAAGGGCACAACTAGAAAGAACTGCTAAAATGGAGAGTAAGAGGCAGAGAGCATTATGGGATCAAATCTCACTGCCCATTCTTAATGCGGCTGGCCCGAATAAATCACGGATCACCTTCCAGTTGTCTCATGGAAGCAAAGCAAAGCAGGGAGAGACAACCACTGGTGCCCTACTTAGTTCATGTCTTGGAGAGACTCAAAACTCCATGTTTCCTAAAATAAGTGCAAATGAAAAATGTGCAGAATTTGGGAAGATGTGTGTTCTGGAGGCAAACACCAAAAGATGTGGGCCTCTCACTTGGTGTTAAAAGCTGCAGGCCTGCTTAGGACTCAGTATGGGGAGGTTGTCTTCAACCAGCAGAAAGCAATCTAGCAGAACAAAAACCATGCTGCAGAAAGGTCTCAGGCAGACAGGGTGAGCCAGGCTCCAGGAGCAGCCAGAGAACCTGCCTAGTCCGAAGCATTCGTCCACCATCATCATCCAAACATGGGGAAGCACAGACTTGCCATCTGCAATGGCTTCTTGTGTCTGCTGCGACAAACAATAGTGTCTAGGGAACACTTGGCTTTCTCATGCTTGAGTATGGAAGCTGGAAATACTTGCATGATAAATGAGATGTCTTCGTAAAGCTTTGAGGGAGAAGGTTAAATGGACTAGGGCTAAGGTGCCTTCTACTACTGTGTTTGCCACTGAGAACAGATGTCACTGTGGTTTCCAGCATGTCAGAGATCCCAGAATTCAGTCTGCGCTTCTAGGGCCGCAAAGCCTTTCTGTGTCTTCAGCCCTCACTGATCCAATCCATTTCTACATGTTTTCATTCTAGTCTCCAAGTTCTTAATTCAATCTCGTCTTACTCCATTCTCTCTCTCTTAAAAAATATTTGTTCATTTGAGAGTCAGAGTTACAGAGAGAAAGAGGAAGACACATACAGAGAGAGGGAAATCTTCCTTCTACACATCCACTTCCAAAATGACCGAAACAGCCAGTGATCGACTAGGTCAAAGTCAGAAAATCAGGAACCTGGAGCTTCATGCCTCATTCAGGTCTCCACCACGGATGCAGGGGCTCAAGCACTTGAAGCATCTTATGCTTTTTTCAGGTCATTGGCAGAGAGCTGGGTTAGAAATGGGCAGCTGGGGATGACATGGTGGCTCAGCACGCTAATCTTCAGCCCTGTGGCATCAGCACCCCACATGGGCGCCGGTTTGTGTCCCAGCTACTTCACTCCAATGCAGCTCCCTGCTTACGGCCTAGGAAAGCAGCAGAGGATGGCCCAAATTTGGGGGATCCCACACCCACAAGAGAGTCCCAGAGAAAGCTCTGGCTCCTGGCTTGAGATCAGCTCAGCTCTGACCATTGTAGCCATCTGGGCAGTGAGCCAGTGGATGAATGGCCTTCTCTCTGTCCAATCTGCGTTACAAATAAAAATAGATACATCTTAAAAAAAAAAGTGGGAAACCCTAAGACGGACTATGTCAATCAGTGGACTCTGCACCAGCCTCATCATACCTGGACTGTTGCTGATGATATGTTGGAGCTTCTAATTGATCGAGGTGACGCTCTGCTGGCTCTGCCTACAAACCTGAGAGGGCCTCCCTAAGAGGCCGTTGAACTTGAACTGGACAAGTGGGATGCTGGACTCTGCATGGTGTAAACTTTTAATTAGGGAATCTCAACGGAACTTGAGCTGTGGTTATGCATCAAGGTGAAGGAATTCATGATGGGGGAAGGGTTTGGGGTGAAGGGGGGGGAATCCCAGTACCTATGAAATTGTGTCATGTAATGCAATGTAATTAATGAATAAATGAATATTAAAGAAAAAAAAAAAGTGGGGCAGTCAGGACACAAGCTGCTGCCCAGAGTCAACAACTACACTTCTTATACATTCCAGAATTTGGTACCATTTTCTGGGTTTAGTCCCACATACAGAAGTAAGCCAGGAAGTTCAAGAACAGAGGGCCATAGCCCCCAGTCCCCACAAAACATTTGGCTTCAGTGACTACCTAACTCTTGACCTCTAACTCCATTCCTACAATTCCAAGCTTCACCCCTACCCAATATCAAAATAGATCTGAACTTTCAACTTCGTCCTCTATTGTCCACCTCAAGCTTATCTGTTGACTCTGAAATGACTTGGCTTCTGTGCTGTTTTACCTCCTGGGTCTCTCCACCCTGGGTACCCATACCAGGAGGTCAAGCCTGGGCTTTCAGGACCCACGAGTGATTAGCCAGACCTTCACTGAGCTACCAGGATTCTCCTTAGACATGCTACGGTTGCTATGAGCAACAAGGAACACTGGCTCCACTGTGAGCAGCAGCACCCCCCTTCTGTGGGCAAGGAGGGGCCGTCTGGCTCAGTGTACCTGACTCGATTTGTCAGGGACAGCAGAAATAAAGTGATGAACCAAGCTGGTCTGACAATATTGACAGGCATGCTTTAGATGCTTGTGTGTGAAGTTTCACTAGAAATACAGATAAAATGTTATGGCACAAAATAGCACTTCATGGAGTCATTTATTCTGCTCAAAAATAGGAAAGTGCAGGAAAAAAAAGTGACATTTGAGTTGGGCCTTGAGATTGGCAGCAGTATTTCAAGGAAATCTGTAAGAAGAGGACATTAACTACACAATGAGAGGCCTATGGGGACAGCCTCAACCCCTATCAACCTCAGTCCCTAATTCCTGACTGTGTGTTGACTCACAGAAGGCCTACAATCCATCAAACACACCTCACAAGAACTCCAGGGACACATATGAGAAGCTGGAGGTTTAAGACAATTACAGCTCTCTCCTCAAGTACCACCAACAACCACAGAGCCTAGCTGGGGAGATGTTTCAGGATACCAATCATTTCTAGGACTCCATTAGTAAGCAGTTCTGGATTGTTCTGGAGCACCTTGGGAACATGTGTGATTTAGAACCCTAGAATTGAAGTCTGCTGCCTCAAATAAGATCTGCACCTGAGGCTGTAGATGGAGACTTCCCTGCGGCCACTTGGAGCAGGCAGCCCTCCTCACCTGCCCCCCAGCGAGTTCCCCAGTTCCTGAGGCCATTAGAGATCTGAGTGTTCCTGGAGATGCAGGCTGGACTGCACACACAGGTATAGACGTAAACCAGGAGACATCCCTTACCTTAAGTCACCTACAGAGTCCTTAGGGGATAGGCTGGGACCCAGACACCAACGTCCAGGTGGAAAAGTCCATGACCAAAAAGGAAGCTACAGGAACATCACGAAGCTGGAAAATCACCTCTTGAATATTTTGAAGAGAAAATAGCAACTTCACCGAACAACAAGTTAGTTGTGCAAAGTCAAAGAGGAGCGAGGCCCCAAGCACCATGCAAGCCAGGTGAGCAGAGGATTCTGGGAAAGCAGGTTGCCTGTGCTCCAGGAACGGCATTACTACTTGTTGTTTGTGTAGAGAAATCATGACATTTCTGTTCATTATTATCAAAAGAATACTTTTTAATTTACTTTTATTTTTATTGGAAAGTCAGATTTACAGATGGAGGAGACACAGAGAGAAAGATCTTCCTTCACTGGCTCACTCTCCAAGTGGCCACAACAGCTAGAGCTGAGCTGATCCAAAGCCAGGAGCCAGGAATTTCTTCCAGGTCTCCCACACAGGTGCAGGGTCCCAAGGCTTTCAGCTGTCCTCGACTGTTTCCCAGGCCACAAGCAGGGAGCTGGATGGGAAGTGGAGCAGCCGGGACATAAACTGGCACCCATATGGGATCCCAGCATATGCAAGGCAAGGACTTTAGCCACTAGGCTACTAGGCCGGGTCCTCAAAAGAGTATTATTTAAACAGAAGAAGAGAGTCCATTTGCTAGGGAACAATGAACTCCCGCATTATGAATCAGAACTAATTAGTAACTACAATATCTTACACGCTACAAGATTGTTGCATTTTCAAGATACTTTCCCATCCATCACGGCATGTCATGCTCATTACCTCTGGTAAAGCACACAGACATTACCAGAGAGGTTAACTACCTTCCTAGGTTTCACAGCAAAGTAGTGCTCAAACCCAAGGAGGCTGACTTCTGTGGTCTCTGAAAAAGCCCCCACAACCCACTATATTTATTTCACCATCTCCAGAGTTCATCCACAAGGTGGTGCCCAGTCCCCCCCATGCCTCTGTTGACAAATTCCAATAGCTGTTTGGCATTCAAGCCCCTAGATTCTTAGTATTTGCTACATATATTTCATGAAAATGGTTTGTGAAAGCATTTGAAATAAATCATCCTTTTATTTCCTTATGATGTGTTCCTTTTGCATGCAGTAAGAGGAATACAAAGCAAACCATTCTTCTTACTATCAGACTTTAAACTGTCAGAAAGCACAATTCAGAAAACTATATGAACCATTCATCACAACGGAGGCTTTTTTAAAATTCCCTGTATTCCCCTACTTTAAGGGAGCAGAGAAGATGCCAACTAAGTTATACTGGGAGGGCTTACCGCCCAGCCGTAATTAGGTCCTAGACCCTCTGTTCTACTCAGTCAATGGTCCCTAGACTTTCCAGACTGGTCTCATTATACGTTGTTTTTAGTCACCCACACTCACCCATGTCTCAGCACAGGATGTGTGCCACTTGTGGCCTTGCTTTGTCCAAGTTCAACTTTGTCTATGTTATTAATCAGCATAAGCTTAAAGAGAAACATAAGTCCACGTTAGAGGGTTAATAAATGTACATTAAAATCTAAAGGACAAATGGAAACCTAGAAAATACCTTCATGAAATCTGACAGCAGGAATCAAACAAAAATATCCCGTTTTTAAATAAAATTAGCTAGGAACATTCCCCAGACTTCTTTAGGAACATAGTTCCCAACCCTAATAAGACAACAGGACCCAATGTGCCCTTATTGACATCCTATGTCATTTCTAGGAAAGCCAACCACAAGACATGTATCCACCTTGCAACATGTCAATAACTAAAGTAAAACACACGTAGGCAGACTGCAGAGCGCTGTTGTATCAACTCAAATCCAGTCAGTAGTGTTGGCTTATGGTGTGCCTTTCTGGAATGATTAACAATTCTCAAAAAAGTTCTACCCAAAACAAAATAAAATACAATCTTCCTTTGATTTACATAGTTGCTGTATTACTAAGTCATTGAGCACGTACTATAAATTTTCATTTATTTTGAGTTACATGGTGAACTTAATAATCATATACAGCTACAAGACTGCAAATGAAGCCCAGAGTGTGAAGGATAACTCTGGCTTTTCTACAACCAATGTACTCACTGCACGCTACCAGCACTCATCCATGGCTTCCTGGCCAATCAATGTAGCAGCAGAAACATTGCCACCTTGGGAACACCTGCTGTGATCATGTGAACTGTGAAGAGAGAAATAGGACATTCCATTTTGCTTTCCCCCACGTAATATCCTCCCCTGCGATATTCTTCAATAACAACATTTTGGGAAATGTTGATACAGATGATCATAAAAAAAGGAATCCAGGGTCTGGCGCGGTGGCCTAGTGGCTAAAGTCTTTGCCTTGAATGCATGAGGATCCCATATGGGTTCCAGTTTGTGTCCCGGCTGCTCCACTTCCCATCTAGCTCCCTGCTTGTGGCCTGGGAAACAGTCGAGGATGGCCCAAAGCCTTGGGACCTTGCAACTGCATGGGGTGCCAGGACGAGGCTTCTAGCTCCTGACTTTGGATTGGCCCAGCTCTGGCCGTTGGGGCCACTTGGGGGAGTAAATCAGTGGATAGAAGATCTTTTCTGTTTTCTCTGTAAATCTGACTTTTCAATAAAAATAAATGAATCTTACAAAAAAAATGAATCCAATAGCAACAGCATAGCACAGTGAGCTCTTCCCACCTGAGCAGCAGTCTAAAGGTCCGGGAGGTCTGTGCACTTGATAGAAAGCCTGACACTGGGCTGGACCTCGCAAAATTACAGAAAAGATCTCATCTCCAAGAAGATAAGAGCGAGGGAGCTCAGAGAGGAAGCATCCTTTTTAGTATTTCAGGAAATATGATTTTTCTTGGTCACATGTGGAGTCCAGGCTACTGAACTGAAGTCGCTGCATGCTCCTGGCATTAATTCATCTGTATTTAAAAACATATCTTTCAGGATCCTAAGTCTCTATGACCATTTCTCCCCAGAAAATGGGATTTCTACGTTACCACAGTGAATGAAGGAAATAATACTGGCTTGCCGTTTCATTATCAATTAAGTATATGAAGTTTAAATGAAAATGCTTATTTCCAAAATTGTACATTTTAAAAGCCATGAAAACATGTTTGCATTTGAATGCCAACACTTCAGATTTAATTTCTTCCAAACCTGACTTTAACTCATAACCCTGTGATTGCTAGAAAAAGATAAAGCCACACTATTCCAGGATCAATGGGACTGAATACAATTTGACCTCTACCTTAAGCAGCAGACTCAAAGAAGCTACACTGGTGTGAGAAAAGCCGGCGCCCGTCCTGCCTGCTCCACTCCAATGCAGCTTGCTGCTGGGGGTCCTGGAGGAGCAGCAGAAGCAGCAGGCCAAGTCCCTGGCCTGCCCCCACACGGCAGATTCAGATGATGTTTCTCTCGCCTGGCTTTGGCCTGGCTCAGCCCTGACCACTGCGGGCACTTGGAGCTAAGCCATGGCTGGAAGATCTCTCTAGCTCCCCCTCGAGAACTGTGATCACAAATAAATACATGGAACCAAAGAAATAAAGGAAGGAAGTGATGGAGGAAGGACGGTGAGAAGGAAGAATGAGGGAATGGAAGAAGGAGAGTAGAAAGGAAGGAAGGAAGAAAGGGAAGGAGGGAGGGAGGAAGGTTAGTATTTTGGCCAATTTTTTTTTTTTAAGATTTATTTTATTTTTATTACAAAGTCAGATATACTGAGAGGAGGAGAGACAGAGAGGAAGTGGAGCTGCCGGGATTAGACCCAGCGGCCATATGGGATCAAGGCGAGGACCTTAGCCACTAGGCCACGCTGCCGAGCCCTATTTTGGCCAATTTTAAAATACTTTTTGTGTAAGTATGGGAATAATGCCTCTGATTTGGGGGAACATTTATCAGACACTGGTGCCACCTGGTGGCCACTTCAACCATTGTTTAAAAAAAATCTCAGGCTTTTTCTTGATTGAAAAAAAAAGAGGAAAACACATTTTACAAACCATTTGTGACATATTTTGTTATTTTATTATTTCTGGGACTTTGGGGAAGAGGGTGCAAAGCATATTTGCTCTTAGTAGGATCTCTAATTAAATTGACTCAGGTCATTTAATAGCTGTACACCTCATCATTATCCAGATTTTGTGAATAGTTCGTTACCACAGTATTTGGAAAATAAGTACTTCACAATGATAATGCAAACAGCATCTAAATGAAACGGATAGTAAGAGGTTATTAGTGTTTTAATTCATTCAGCCACTTTTAGTGCAATGACCTTTGCTCTTTTACATATCTAAGCTGCAGCTATTTGTCTTAACAAGCACAAGCTTCAAGCAAAAAGCACTCATGATTATATCAAAGTTAAGCATTTCTTTAAACAAAGAACATCATATATAGATTTAACGGACAGTATGTTTTCAACACCTAAAACCATCCAGGATTATTTATATAAGAAATTTTTCAAATCAGATTGGGAGAGAGGCATACTAAGGAAAGATCAAAGGATGCAAAGCAAATGTGGACCATGAAAGAGATACCAAACAACCAGCAGGTATCACAAAGGTTTCTCAGCTTATAATCAAATAAACGAAATAAATGTAATCAGTGTGGCCATTACTGTGTACCTATAAAATTCACAACAGTTACAGGGAGAAATACGACATTAGCAAATGTTACTGAAAGTATGAGGAAACAGAAATCCTGGCATTCTGCTGGCAGGAAAGAAATCCTTGGTCAATATGCACGTATCCCACAACTCCATAATCCCATTCCCAGGTAGGTAATTATATACTGCTGCGTAAGAAATTACTCCAAGATAGAATGACTTATCACAACCACCAATGACTATTCTCATCTGTCTGTGGGCCAAGAATCTAGAAGGGGGTTATCTGAGTGTTTCTGACAAGGGATCCCTCAAAACACCACAGACCAGGGCCTCCTGGAACTGGAGACATCTCAATGGGCAAGATGACTGCTGGACGCCTCGAAAGACCCACTCCCAGAAACTCTCGCATCACTATTGGCAGGCCTGAGCGCCTCGCTGGCTGTGGGCCAGAAACACCGGGGCTTGATGGTTCGTTGGTTTTTGGATTTTTGTGCCATGTGGACCTCTCTGCAGGGCTAGTTTGTCATGTGGTAGCTTGCTTCCTCTGAAGCAAGGGTTGCAAAAACAAGGAGAATGGAAATGGCAAGAAAAGTAAGTTACAATATTTTTGTACACCAATCTCAGAAGTGACCTCCCATTGCGTTTATCACAGTCTGTTTGTTATGAATCATTAGATCTGGCTCACATTAAAAGAAAGGAGATTAAAAAGGGGCGTGAAAATCAGTAGGCAGGAATCACTAGCATCAACTTAGAGGCCACCTACCACATTGAAGATTCACGCTGGAAACTCCCCATCAATGCACCAGAAAGTAGGAATGCGGCTGTTCATTCCAGCACCGTACACAAGATGGGTGCCAACAACCAGATGACCAGCGATGGTGGGAAGACAGGTAAGAGAAAATGCACTACATGCATAGTGTAGAGTACTACGTAACAAAAAACTAAGGCGGATTTATATACTACAGCATGGGCCCATCTCAAAAGATTAACTTCTAGCATAATTAAGAGTAAAATTTTGGGCCCGGCGGCATGGCCTAGCGGCTAAAGTCTTCGCCTTGAAAGCCCTGGGATCCCATCTGGTCGCCGGTTCTAGTCCCGGCAGCTCCACTTCCCATCCAGCTCCCTGCTTGTGGCCTGGGAAAGCAGTCGAGGACGGCCCAAACCTTTGGGACCCTGCACCCGCGTGGGAGACCCGGAAGAGGTTCCTGGTTCCCGGCATCGGATTGGCGTGCACCGGCCCGTTGTGGCTCACTTGGGGAGTGAAAACATCGGATGGAAGATCTTCCTCTCTGTCTCTCCTCCTCTCTGTATATCCAGCTTTCCAATAATAATAATAAAATCCTTAAAAAAAAAAAAAAGAGTAGGGCCCGGCGGCGTGGCCTAGCGGCTAAAGTCCTCGCCTTGAAAGCCCCGGGATCCCATATGGGCACCGGTTCTAATCCCGGCAGCTCCACTTCCCATCCAGCTCCCTGCTTGTGGCCTGGGAAAGCAGTTGAGGACGGCCCAATGTATTGGGACCCTGCACCCGCGTGGGAGACCCGGAAGAGGTTCCAGGTTCCTAGCATCGGATCGGCGCACACCAGCCGTTGCGGCTCACTTGGGGAGTGAATCATCGGACGGAGGATCTTCCTCTCTGTCTCTCCTCCTCTCTGTATATCTGACTGTAATAAAAATAAATGAATCTTTAAAAAAAAAAAAGAGTAAAATTTTTAGCATCATTATGCATAGTTAAACTGAATCTGTAAACATTACAAAGTGTATTAGTTAGCACTTCATTACTGCAACAGAATACCTGGGACGGACTGCTTACGAATGGATAAAGTTGACGACTTATTTTTGTAGGTTCACTGTACAAGGCCAGAGCGACCCTGCTATCTCAGCCTCTGGCAGAGCCCAGAGTTGGCACAGAGCATCACACGAAAGACGCAGCACGTGTGCAAAGAGAGCACATGGTAAGCAAGACAGCAGCAGTAGATCCAACCCAGCTTTTACAACCGGCCCTCGCAGCAGAAGTACCCTGAAAGCACATGCCCTCAATGACCTAAGAAATCTACTAGGCTTACCTCCTATAACGGGAGTAAGTTTACAACCCCTTAATTAGACAGGACCACAGTCCACTGCGCACAAAGATAACCTATGCTATACTTCTGGTCTTTTGCAAAGAGAAAGGTTTTATTACTTGCTAGCAAGAAGGCAGGCGATAGTAATTTAAACCTGCCTCTATTGTAGGGGTCTGGAGAAACTTTAGTGCACTAAGTAGAGAAAGCAAGTATGCAGAAACTCTGGCCATAAACATTTTGATTGGATTAGCCTGTGATCAGGCCAGTATGGTAAGATAGACTCAATTCCAGATTTCTGTATTCAAAATTTTTCCCTCCTTAAAGTACTCCAGTACTTTTAAAATCTGGTTCTTTGGTTCTACCAGCTACTTTGTTTCCTTCTGCTGGGCATGCCCAGGTTGATGTGCGGTCACAGCTCTGGGTTCCCTCTGAGCATGTGCTATCGAAACTCAACTTACCCTAACAAGTGGGCGGTCATGTGAGGACCAGCGGCATGAGCCACCATTTGCAATGCAACCAAGTACTTGGACTCCTCCCAGGCATTTGGGAAACCTGCATGGAGCTCCCAGTTCCTGCCTTCAGACTTCCCCAGACCATTTGTGCAATGAATCAGGGGATGGAGAAAGTTCCCTCTTCCAGTTTAAAAATAAATAAATAAGACAAAAACCACAGGAACCTCATACCCATCGTTAAATCATGTCAAATCATAAAATAAGGGAGGTTCTCAGGAAAAGAATGAGGAAACACAGTATTTGAAAGGCAATGCCAGTCACAGGTATCTCCCATGTACTGGTTCACTCCCCAAATGCTTCCAACAGCAAGCTAGGCCAGGCACAGACCAGGAGTCTGGAACTCAATCCCAGTGTTCTGTGTGCGTAGAGAGAGCCAAGGACTTGAGCCATCACTCATCACCTCCCAGGGTGCAAAACAAGCTGAGACTTGAAGCAAAGTTAGGATTTAAATTCACACTCTGGCATGGCAATGAACTGCTGTGCCAAACACACTCAATGTTTTCAATAAGGCAGCAGCAAGTGACCTCAAGAGCTACCATCGTGGCATTTGCGGCTTCTGACATCTGGTGATCACCCCTCTCTTCTTCTTCTCTGGTCAGTTCTATTTGTTTTCCTTTGCAGCACTTCCAGCCCTTTTATGTCAGATCATCTGACTACCGCTTTTCCATTAACCTCACAAAAACAGGACTCCACATTTTTAAACAACAGAATTCTCATTTTAATGATGAACACAGTGAGTCACGGAGAAGGTACTTGCCTAAAGGTCACAGCCATAAAGCAGAAGCTGGGATTTCGAAGTGGGAATTCTGACTCCTGAGCCTTGGCACTTCGTATTTTATACTCCCTTTCATACATATACAATACAAGTACATTTCCCCATGACACCATACTAGAATAAATGTGATTTTATGATTCAAAGATAAGAATATATGTTATGTCCTTGTTGCTTAGAAAATGGAAAATGATTTGTGACAATGGAAAATTTCACTTGTGAAATAAAGTGAACTGACTGGTCTTTTCTTCTGGGACAATCCATTCCTACACTCACAATAAAATTAAGCACAGATCTGCTAACCTGTCCATGGGTTAGTCAGTAGGAAGTTCCAGATAAGGTCAAAATCTTGTTGGACCCATTTTCCCACATTAGGCTCTCTCATTATAGAGGACTTTAAAATAAAGCGGTGCTAAGGCAAGCCATATCATAACCTTTAAAATCACCTTTCCTAAAGCAGCATGTCTCTTATTCTTGTTTACAGTGAAAACTCTCAAGTCATACTTCCATGGGGTCAGAGGGGAAGAGCAGGGAAAGGTAATGGATAATTGGTGATGTCAATCAATGACATAGAGTTAGCGTCCAAAGCTAGGGGCTGTTAGAAGATGTTAGACTCTATCTCCTTATTAATAAATTCCCATAAAATGAGAGCACTTTCTTCTCTTTCCCCTTACCAATAACATCCTCCTTTGCTAACATGAGCACTAACAACTAAAAGGGAGCAAGGAAGCTTCTCACATTCTTCTGAACAAATTCCATTAGGAATTCATGAGGAATAAATAAGTATACATCTCACCTATTTCTACAGACGAACAATGCTTGCTTAATAAAATGAATTTCAAAGATACAGAGTATGAGCTACCTATTAACTATGCTGCATATGAAACCACCCCCAAAGATGATTAATATTTTCTCATACTCATGGGTTTATGAGTTAAGATGACACAGCTTCAGATGTCCCATTCCGAACCCAAATGGAAGACATAGCTACCCAAGGCATGTTCTTGTGGTGGTAACAGGATGTGGAATTAGGCAAAGCCTCTGTCCTCTCATAGTAGCATCTCATTGTCAAAGCAAGTCACACATTCATGCCTAGAGCTAAGAGGCAAAGATGCACATTCCACCACTCAAGGCAGATGTGTGGTTTTGTTCACTATGGAGATGAGAACTAACAATTTAGTCCACCATACAGAAGACTTGTAAATCTCCCCGAATAATTCCCCTATCTGAAAACACCCCTTGGTTTAAACGGCCCCAGCAAAAAGAAAAATACTCTCAGAAATAACACTTTATTCTCTAATTACTTACTATCTACCCCTTACTATAAATCCATTTCCTATGGAAGAACAGGGCCTGGGCTTGGTGGAGCTGGAGCCGCTGCCGGTTTTCACTCTCTTGCTTGAACCCTGGGGTATGGGGACTCGCAGTGGGGGCTGTTGGAGCAGGCCTGAGATCACGCACATGTTTCGGTCTCAAGGGCAGGTGGGGAGGAGGAAGGAAAGGCCCCCAAGCTAGAATAGTGTGCCTGTGGACTGAGCCTGGGGTCTTGCACACACACTTGTGTGCCAGAGGACCAGCTCTGGGAACCTATTATCTCGGGTCTCTGGTGGGCAGGCAGTGTTCTAGGTCAGCTTGCCACTTCCTGAGAAGACTGGGCTTGGGAAAGCTGGCCTGGGGAACCCATGTACTCCTGGATACAAGGATTAAGGATTGCTCAGGGAAGGGCGAATGAGGATGTGAGGGAGGGAGGAATGACTTCTGGGGGATTTTTACTGACAAGGCCACTGTACATGCAGGTAAGTGCGGGGGCTTAGACTGAGTAGTTTGGAGGGGGGAAGCCAGAGGGCCTTTCTGGGTCAGGCTAATGCACCCACCCAAGTGGGAGACCTGAGTTGGGTTAGTTAGCATGACCACCACCAACCCCCACCCACTGGTGCACACAAAAGTTAGGGCTGAAGGTCTACCCGGTCAACAGTGTCAAAACAGGGACACATTACGTTAGGTTGGGCCATGACACTGAGCAGTACACAATAGAACCGGGTCTGGAGGCAGAGTCTGTGGAGGGATATGTGGGCCCACCACCGTGGAACTAAAGTTTCTGCTGGTTTGCTTCAGAGCTTAGGCAGTGACAGGTTGAGTTAGGCATGAACATGGAACCTACGACACTCATGGGTACTGGGATTGGATATAGGCAGAGCTGGTCCAGGCTGCAGCACTTACAGGCACATCCAAGAATAAGATGTGGGGAAGGCTGGGCCACAACATCCACCAACTCATACAAAGGCCAGGACAGATGGGGCAGACTATGCCAAGTAAGGGCCTACAAACCACTGGCATACGTGAAATCTGGATCTGGGAGTGGCTTTGGTGGGGGAACTTGGGAAACTCCCCTGGCAAGTCATAGCTCCTGCTGGAGCGCATGTGATTCAGGCCTGGGTGTTAACCAGGCTGGGCAAGGTAGCTCCACCTGTCAGCAAGTATGTGGGTTGGTCTTCCTCTCTCTGTATATCTGAATTTCTAATAAAAATAATGTAAATCTTAAAAAAAATGGTATTAATCATTGGAAAAACAACCAGTCATTATGGAGTGAACGTTCCTATCCCTTTCAATCCCCTGGCCAGAAGTCGTGTTGAAACCCTGGTGCCTAGCTAGAAGAGGTACTAGACGGTGTGGTAGCTAGAAGAGGTGCTAGACGGTGTGGTAGCTAGAAGAGGTGCTAGACGGTGTGGTAGCTAGAAGAGGTGCTAGACGGTGTGGTAGCTAGAAGAGGTGCTAGACGGTGTGGTAGCTAGAAGAGGTGCTAGACGGTGTGGTAGCTAGAAGAGGTGCTAGACGGTGTGGTAGCTAGAAGAGGTGCTAGACGGTGTGGTAGCTAGAAGAGGTGCTAGACGGTGTGGCCTTTGGGAGGTTATTAGGGCATGGAGGCTAAATCCACAAGACTAATGATCTCATGAAGATGGTAAAGAGCTCCCCAACCTACCCCTGCCTCCTCTTTGCTACCCACTGAGGATCGGAAGGAGAAACCACGACAAGGACCTTCACCGAAGCAGAGGGGCTTGCACTTCCGAGCCTGCAGAACTGTGAAAAGCAAGCTGTCTCCTGTTAACAGCCCTGGCTGTTAAGAGTGCTTGGAAAGTGAACCAACAAACACAAGATGTCTTTCTCTCAGGACACAAACATAACAAAGTTCTTTCTCTGTGTGTACACAAGTATGTCTGTGATTAGTATAATGAAATTTGTGTGTGAAATATTAGCCAATAATGTAGTTTTTTTGTTTTTTACAGATTTATTTGTTTTTATTATAAAGGCATATTTACAGACAAGAGACAAAGATCTTCCATCCGCTAGTTCACCTTTTGGATGGCTACAATGGCCAGAGCTAAGCCAATCTGAAGCCCAGAGTCAGAAGCTTCTTTCAGGTCTCCCACGCAAGTGCAGGGTCCCAAAGCTTTGGGCCATCTTTTCCCAAGCCACAAGCAAGAAACTAGATGGAAAGTACAGCAGCCAGGTCACACACTGGCACTCAAAGTGGATCCCGGCACTTGGAGGGGAAGATCAGCCAAATGAGCCATCACACTGAGCCCTATAATGTACTGCTAACTTAGTGTAGACCTAACTAATCAGGACTAATTTAGGTGTGTGTGCCATTAAGATAATGATTACCCCCAACACTCTGCTAGGAGATATGAGACAAGCTGGAGGCCAACCAACCAGCAACAAGCACAGAAGAAGCTGAGTTAAGAGAGACGTGGAGCAGACAGTTCCCTAACTAGCTCGTGGAGGGATGAGACTGCCTCAAGAGCCCTGAACTTGGCCGAGAGAGCCCAGTGCCACACTCATGCCACCTGCGACTCATTCACCTCTTCTCCAACTTGTTCTCCATTGAGGCACCATAGGAGCAAGCACCACTGCCCATGACACGCCCTCCACCCAACACCAAGAGCTCACGAGGCCTCTGGGTAGAGGAATAAGCACTACAGGGCTGAGTGTGTGCGTGAATGAAGCAGTAGTCACAGCTGTAATAAAACACAACTGAACCACTATGACAATGTCTCTCTGAAACAAATGAAAATTTGAAATGTTTTGAGTAAAGAGGTATCATGCTTGTCCCTTACTCTCAAATGTTTAGGACAAAATAATCAGTGAGTAGGGGAAAGAAAACAAATAAAATATTTACATTTGGAAAGTGTAAATTCTTTGTACTAGTCTTGCTTTTTTAAAATATATATTTAAGTTATGGTAAAGTAAAAAGTAAATTAAGTTATGGGAAAGTAAAAAAACAAAACAAAAATCAAAAAGCAAACACCCTTTGGGCTAGAAATAACATACAAGTAATCCGAGAATCTAACCCATTTACCATTACCAGATTTAAGAACCTGGAGAAAGCTGTGGCACTACCAACGTGCCTCAAATGCCTGGGTCCTACTGTGTCACAGACACATTTCAATTCTTTCCTTGCTCATCAGTGACTACGGAACACAAAACAGCTTCCAGTCAAGATCTGTCTACACAAGACAATGTGTATACTGACTTACAAACTAGTCACATATGTATTTATAAATCAGCTTTTGTACACTTAATTTTTAGCAGCCTTCCCAGCTCATATAACTCTGGGACATCAACAATAGCACTGAGGGAACCACAAGCCTCTGGCCTACGGGAAGCAAACTGAATAGATTACCCAAGTGTTTACTCCGCACAAGCTCCAGGATACACATTCCCAGCCACACTCCTCTACCTTGCTACAGTCCATTTTCACACAGGCTTCAACACTGAGCCAGCGTGTATTGGGCCACCTCTGAGGTGCAACAGGCTCAGCCTCTGCTGCAATGCCAACAGCAGCACACCACCCTTACTGATACAGACACGCCCGGCTACTTCATCTCTGAGCCAGCTTCCTGTCCTTGTTCTGAGAAAGCAGTGGAAGAGGCCCAAGCACTCACGTCCCTGACACCCGTGTAGGAGACCAGATGGAGTCCCAGGTTCCTGGCTATGGCCTGGCCCAGGCCTTGCCACTGCATCTATTTTAGGAGTGACCTAGCAAATGGAAGCTCGCTCTCTCTCTTTCCCTGTCAGTCTTTAAATCGGAAAAAGAAAATTTAATATATTAAATAAATTTAATATTTTTCAGGGCCAGCACAGTGGCATAACACTTTAATCCTCCACCCTGTGATACCAGAATCGTTTTGGGCTCCAGGTTGCATCCCAGCTGCTCCTCTTCTGATACAGCTCTCTGTCTGTGGCCTGAGAAGACGGCAGTGGACAGCCCAAGTCCTTAGAACTCAGCACCCAGCGGCAGAGCTGGAAAAAGCTGCCCCCCAGCTTCAGATCAGCTCAGCTTGGCTGTCAGAGGAGTGAACCAGTGGATGGATGTAAAATCTACCTTGCAACATAAATTAAAAACTTTGAAGAAATGTTTTGTTTGTTTTCAGGAAAGAAAAATGGTACTAAAACATAACAATTCCACCTTGGAAAACTGCATGAGATGCCCCCTGCTGTAAATATGATACTACTGCATCCACTTCCAGGACACAAAGCGAGGAAAGATGTTTTATTTTTATCATTTCAAAATTCTCACTATAGAATAAACAGAGACTACCTATGAGCACCTGCTGTGTGGCCACGCTCACTTTGGACAAACTAGACAAAGCAGCCGTACTAGGCTAACAGTACGGACCGCATGCGCTTTGTAGATCCAAAAAATTTGCAGACAAAAAAAGGAGCCACTAAACAAAGTTGAAGTCTTTATTCATAACTTCCAAATTAGGGAATCTAATTTTTTAAAAAAAAAACGAAATTCACCCATTTACTATTGCTTAATCTCCTTATTTAGTATTTTGTGTGGATTTTGGTTATCTCTTAGTTCTTATGTACTAAGTAAGCCTGATCTCACTTATAAAAATGGAATCTTAACATTCCATTCTCAGGACACCTTAGAATCCAAACCAAGGCTTTTCTTTCAGGGTGGATGTGAAAGGCATTTTTCATTCAAATCCGACTTGAGGTTTTATAAAACATTTATCTTACTTTCATTATTACCACCTAAATACTAGAATCCACTTTCTTAAATGGTGCTGTACTCAATGATAGCAACTAACAGAAAGTTACTTTCAATTCATAAACTAAAATCATTGAGATCACAGGAGGACATTTTTAGGACATGAAGCAACTACTGTCCAGGAAAAAAACACAAAGCAACAAATTATTATTTAACCTTTTAGTAATTGCACAAGTCAAGAAACTTTAAATTTCTTTTTTCTACTATAATAGATAATCTTGAATGTGAAAGCATTTGAAGATGCTAATTTTTAGTTTCTCCGATTGTCCAATATTAAGCTGAGAAGAATCTCTCTAGCCTGAGAACATATAAAAAGATGAAAAGTGGATCAAAATGGATAGTAAGTTCATATTAAAAATTATTCTGCAAATGCTCATAAAACCAAGTAAAAACCAAGTAAGCACTTTCTTTGGCTTAAGATTTAATGTTCAAACAATAACAGTTTTTCAGCTTTTAAAAGCTTTTAAAGCTTTTTTTCAGCTTTTAAATCTAACACTGTGATATATGATAATATAATAATGCCTCAATACTAAAAAAAATAAAGATCCCATATATCAAATGGCCTAACATTAGTACTTATACTCTGTAACATTTCATTAAATTAAACTTCAAAGCTTTGCAGTTTGAGTGAGCAAACAAAATTCAATATTTACTTAGCTTTAAAATTAAAATTAAACTTCTCATCTCAGAGTATTGAGGCAAAAACAGAGTATACAGTGAAGGCTATTTTCTCCAGTTTCCTGAGTCGATACAGAAGCAGAATACAACATAATCTATTATGTCATCATTGATGCACCTTCTTCACCAGTGGCATCATGGGAAATATGGAGGTCTTCAAGCATCTCAGCCAGACTAATCCGAGGTGCTCCCTCATCATCTGTGTCACTTTCCACAGGAATGGTTGAATCTAAGAAAAACAAAGGTAAGGCAGATTTCAAACAAAAATACAATAACATATAAATATCTGACCCAACCCTTCTCATCATTAGTATTAAAAACTAACTCAATAAATGTACAAATAAATTACACAGACCAGTAACTTGAAGGATCACACTAGGGTAAAAACGTGATTGTGGTGGCAGAGTTGGTTAAGCTATTCCTTGGGACAGCCACACTCTGTATCAGAGTGCCAGTTCAGGCCCTGCCTACTCCATGTCCGACCCAGAACTCTGACAACATGCCTGGAAGGCAGAGAAGGAAGCCCCTGCCCCCATCCCAGACAGCCAGTGAAGCTCCTGGCTCCTCGCTTTAACCTGAACCATCCCGGGCTGCTGTGCCATTGGGGGAGTGGACCAGCAATGGGATCCCTCTTCTCTCCCTGCCTTTAAAATAAGCATTTCTTTAAAATATATCAAATATGGTAAACAAATAACATTCTGATAAACTTTGTTTTATACTTTATTTTTTTAAAGGTATAATTACAGTGCATTAAAAAGCAAGAAATAAATGTCAGTTATGGAAACCAAAGTATAAGATAACAAACAAAATACTAATGCTGGGTACTATTAATCCTGGATACTATTTCTAAGATTCAAATCAAACACTCCTAAAAACACTAACCTCTGTAAATGTTGACATTTTTCCTAATTGCCTCATCTTCTTCAAGATCTTCAAGAAAATCTTGGTATTGCCTACAGAAGAAATAAAAATAAACTATTTCATCTTCTCCAAGAAATAAAAAATTATGTTTTCTCCATTTTCAGCACTATCAAACATGTTCCAATTATTATAATCTTTATAAAAGGTAAACTATGGATGTTGCTAAATATTTTCATAGGCTTAAGAATCATTTTCTTTCAAAATTATGACAAAAATAGATGAACAGAAGATGATATTAAATATAAATATGGTAATTCCTCCTCCTCCCTCACGAAAACAGTTTTAATGACCAATGTGAAATGCATGGATTTTAAAACTACAGATAGTCCAACAAAAATAATTATGATTAACTTTAACATGGTAAATACATTAAGACATCCTCACTTTAAATTACAAGATATATTTTAGAAGTACTGTTGCTTTCCAATTTACACTTCATGAAACACTTTTACATGCTCATTATTTAGACCAGTCTCTTAACCAACATTAAAGCCACTTCTTGAATAGTCCAATGAACTTTTTTAGAGTATATTACCTTCATTTCTGCTTAAGTCATATAAGAAATATCAATGAGCTGTTTTTCTTTCTAATCTCAAACTACAATTACTCAGCTGATATTTCTGATATCACAAGCTAATTATTTTTTACTATATCTTACATTTCAACTAACATGTTTACATTAACAATGCATAAATTATCAGGACCTAATTACTTAATCCGTGTTAAATGTTATTATGGCATCTTATATCAATTACAGCAAAACACAATATTAACACTGATAAAAACACAAACACTAACACTGAATGTAAGAATTAATGCTCTGATATCTACTTCTTTATAACATAAAAACTATTAGAATATCCTGAGACAAGCGTAAGGTTTGAGACCAGTGGGACCTTTCATCATCCGTGTCCATGTTTTCTCTCTCCTTCGTCAGCTCTCTCAGCTTCCAGTTCCTGCGCCGCTGGCGTTTGCTACGATCGTAGCTCTTCTTGATTAGCACCTGCATCAAATACTTGCAAAATCACAGACTGGAACCGCACAGTAGAACCACAAAATCCAATAACATCAATAAGTGAAAGTTACTGGGAATACCAGAAAAGTCAGCAAGCTGATTAAAGTGGTTATACCCCACAAGAAAGAAATAAGAAACAAAAGGCATCAGAAGAGCTTTTAAAATTGTTCTATGTATTTACATAAAAATACACCTGGGCACAACTTCATAATTCTTAAAGTTTACAAAGTACAATTTCCACTGACTCTACCAAAAACTGCAATTTTTTTTACTCAAACTTCAGTTTTTTCCAACCAATATTCACAAAATTCTAAAACATCACAGGCTAACAATCCCACTAGCAAGCACTTAACACTATATATACCATTCATAGCAGAATATCTTGGAGAACAGTATCAACCAATTTGTGCAAAGAATAACTGAAAACTTTACACTACACAAAAATCTTACAAGATAGTGGTGATCCTGAGACTCCCAATTCGCACTTCACCCAAATCATGTCCTTATTTATTAACCATGTCTTTACCAACAAACCATTTCTTCATTAATTTGTCAACTAATAAAAGAAAATGGTAGTATGCAGGGAAATGAGGGATCCTACTCTTACCACTACTTTATTATTTTTTCCCACAAATGAAGAAATAAATATTCATTTGAAAACATTAAACAGACACAAAGTAGGTCTTTCACAATGTTTCACTGTTGTTCATGATCTTAAAGCCATCACGTTAAACCGTAAAGGTTTCTCAGTAGTCTTTAAGACTTGAAACCATGAAGATTATCCCCAACTTTAATTACATTCAATTTTTATTAATGTGTCTTCACTCTAATGCATTTTTCCCATTGGAAAGTCAGATATATATAGAGCAAGAGAGACAGAGAAGATCTTCTGTCCAATGATTCACTCCCCAAGTGACCACAATGGCCAGAGCTGCACCAACCCAAAGCCAGGAGCCTGGAGCCTCTTCTGGGTCTCCCCAGGAGTGCAGGGTCCCAAGGCTTTGGGCTGCCTTCGACTGCTTTCCCAGGCCACAAGCAGGGAGCTGGATGGGAAGCGGGGCAGCCAGGATTAGAACCAGGTTCCATATGGGATCCCGGAGTGTACAAGGCGAGGACTTTAGCTGTTAGGCTATGGCACCAAGCCCCCTAACAGATTTTTAAACTGAAGAATATATTTAAAATAAACATCCTAAATAGAATGAACTTGAATAATTTATACAAGATCATCAACTACAGTCCCAAATACAAACAGTATCATGTCTTTCAACAGAAAATAAAATTTGGCTATAAAAACAATAAAAGAATCAAGAAATCCTGGGCTTACCCCAGGAGCTCCAGATTGAGGTGTAATTTTTGAAAGTGTGAGCTCACACGTCTGACTCACGTTAGGGATTACAACCAAGTGCTGTTTAGACAGAAAAAAAGGGAAAAATGGCTTACCACATCTGGAACTTTATCTGAGTTCATTTTGTTAACATGTTCATCATTTAAATTACAGTTGGCCAAATCAAATCTGAAATGCAAACATTCAAAAATTATTTATCCCTTTAGTGTAACATCATATTACAGCTATCACAAAATGCTTCACACTTTAAAAGTTTTAGCAATTTACAGAAAACATGGTTCTATAGCTATTAGTAAAGATAACAAGGTACTCTACCTCTGAGGGTCATATGTTACGATTATCCCCACCTCACCGAGTATGAGGGACTTTAAAAAGTTAATAAAGGACCAGCACTGGGGTACAGTGTGTTAAGCGGCCACCTGCCACATCATCATCCCATATGACCACCAGTTCAAGTCCAGGATGCTCACTTCTGATCCCGCTCCTTGCTAATGTGCCTGGGAAGGCAGATGGTCCAGCTGCTGGGACCAGGTCCAGGTTCCTGGCTCTGGCCTGGCCCACTCCTGGCCGTTGAGCTCATTTGGGGAGTGAAACAGTAGATGGAGATATCTAACTGTGCCTTTCAACAAATAAAACAAATCTTTAAAAAGTGCATGGAAAATGCACACTATGGAAAAACTATGAATTTTAATTTTTTGTTCCAAAACATCTTTTAACCCATCTTCCAGGAAATCTTTGAAGTACCCTCATACCTGTAAATTCAAAAAGAAACCCTAACGTGCCAATCTAACTTAAAGACTTAGTGGAATGGCTTCTTCCACTTCATAAAACAAATCAAAATCCTTAATTTTCCCAATAAAAGAATCCTAGACCCCAGTAACAGCATTAAGATGTAGGGAAAATTGGTAAGCTTAAATTCTTAAAGGACTATTCATATCTTTAAACATCCTTCCGATATGAGTACTGCACAATACACTAATTCAAAACATTTATTCCTCCATCCAAGCTGTAAATATGGACCTAACGTACTGTACCACTTCATGATTCAATTCTCAAAATCAGAACAAATGACTCTTTTAAGATGACTACAATGAAATAATCACAGGCTTCCATCCAATCCAGTTTAACCTGCTAACAATAATAAATGAGAAAATAGTGCTGTGGCACAGCAAGTTAGGCCACTACCTCTGACACTGGCATACCCTATGTGCCAATTCAGGCACCAGCTGCTCCACTTCCGACACAGCTCCCTGCTAACAATCCTAGGAAAAAGGAGGAAGATACCCAAGTGGGGGGACTCCTGCAGCCACGAGAGTGACCAGATGATGCCCCAGGCTCCAGCTTCAGTCTAGCCCCGACGAGGGCACTAAGCCATCTGGGGAGTAAACCAGTAGATGGGACACTGTTCTCTAACTCCGACAAACAAAACAAATAAGTCTTTAAAAAATAGTAATAACAAAATCAGATATAAACTATCTCAAAACTCATCCTTTTGGAATAAACAACTTTAACATTTTAGGTAGATTTGCTGACTCCCAAAGAAAATGCACAAGGCTAACTGGCAGTTTAAAATATTTAAAAGTAATACAAACCCCAACACCAGGTCTCCAGGATTTAAAAGATGTCCCAAATGAGTGCGACAAAAATACTGTTTATCTGTATTCATTTCAGATGTTTTCTGTACCCAGACTTCCCCAAGCGTATGCTTAAAAGAAAAGAAAATATACTCAATAATCATAATTCAAAAAGCATATCACAGAAAAATACAGAAAATTAAGCAATTATTTATTTTTAAGAACTCTGAAATACTGTCAAAACTAATAAATTAACAGGCATTCACAAAAATAAACCACTGATTTTTATTAAAGGCTTATGTAATTAAGCCTTTCATAAAACACTGAGTAACATCTAAAAATAGACATACACAAAAAGGAAGGATTTCATAGGAAGACAGCCCAATACAGACTATGTATACAGGCAAGGAAAAAAAAAAAGGTAGGATAATTTCAAAGCAAGAAAATACTCCATACAATGCTGTTGTGACAGAGTTCAGGAGAAAAAAGTGGAAATTCCAGTAATATACCACTAGAGAACATAAATATCAAATTAAATCTTCTGGACATTTATTAGTCTGAGGTGTAATCTCTTATTTTTGAAATTGCTTGTTGCAGAAACAAGATTGTAATTTTAAACTGGAAAATTTACCTTTTCAACATAAAATTGTACAAGCACCTAATCCTGAATTCAAATTTTGTGCTTAATTAATTCTAACACATGCCACCGTGTTTAGTTACAAGGACAGAAAGTGAAATCATATAAAAATATTAAATTATAGGTAAAATTAAGGAATCTGAAAAAAACATGAAAAGGTAGAAAAGGTAGAAAGGATGAGTCTCTTATTTAGGAAAAAAAAAAAGAAAAAGAAAACAAATTCTCAAGAAGAGAGAAATTCTATGCAACAGGATGCACTTACTGAATACTAGACTGTCCTTATCTGCAAGACTATGAACCTGTTCTACCTAAGTGCATGTTTTTGAAAATCAGGAAAATACATTATTTTTGTTTTATTTGTCAGAGAAAATGAACTATTCTTCAAAACTTACCATAAATGGAAAGTTTGCTCTTAAAATATGAAAGTATCCTGGCTTCTATTTACACTGATTTTCCCCAAATTATCAAGTTATTTTTGTCTCAAACATATTACCTCAAAAGAAATGATTATCCTTAGAATTTAAGTACCATTTCAAAATGTCACTTCTGTATGGATAACACCATACAGAGGAAACTCCTGAATGCTACATTGTTTTACCAGGAAGTAATCAACAAACTCTGAAAGACAAAGTTACGTCAAAAGAAAATGGGGACCATCCAGAAGGGTCTTCTCCCCTTGGCTAACCGTGGGCAATCTGAGCATTCAAAACAAGAAGGAAAGACAAGAGAGTGTGGCAGGAAGAGAGAGGGGAAGTGGAGAGCTAAGGAATGGCCCATCATTACCTCTCCTGAGAGTATAATGACCTCAGGACACAAATGGAAACTGGCTTCACCAGCACAAGTGAACTGACTCTGAAAATCCGTGCTAAGAGAAGGAAGTAAGCATTCTCACAGCAGAGCATTTCAAGGAAACCAGCAGCCTTAGCTAATGACAGGAAGCTCCTCCTTAACAAAGAATAATAGCTAACAGAAAAAATAATACAAATACTACAAATCTACCTTTTAGTTACCTTAAATAAAATAATTTAGGCAACTGTCAAAGGATGCTAAAGCTACACAGAAAACAGACAGTAAATCTGATATCTGTGAATTCTCACTCCACAAACTGCAGGCCAAAATGAGAAGCCCAGCATCACAACAAAGGGATTTGGTCATCTCCACAGTAGTCAGAAATCACTTGTCTGTTGATAGGTCAGGAAAACAGCATCTCTTTTTATATATTCTGTCCAAAAACGTAAGCTAAATTCAGCCAAGTCTTTAGATTCACTTTCCAATTTAGAGACACTACAAAAGAAGCAAGTTAAACCCTAGGAGAGAACACAGTAAGACAGATCCAATACACAGGGTCCTTTATAGTCACATGCCTCGCCGTCTCAGCAAAACAAAAATGGGGGATACAGAAAAGGGCGAGACATAGCATTAAATAAAAGGTTTAAGAGGTAGAATATTTACATTTAATGTGTAATCTTTTAATGTCTACTATTTTGAACCTATAATCAAAGACATCTGGGGGACAAAAGAGGAAATCTAAACACAGATTATCTGGTTTATGGGCATAATGACACTTTATGTAGAAAAACACCCCTGATGTTGGGGCAGTGCTGTAGATTAGGTGTCCGCCTATAGCATCAGCACTCTATACAGGCACAGGTTTAAGCCTCAGCTGTTCCAATACCCATCCAGCCATGTGCTATCATACCCAGCAAAGCAAGCAAGGCCCAAATCCTTGGGTCCCTGCACCCCACAGGAATAAATGAAAGAAGCTCCAGGCTCCTGGTATCAGAAGGGCACAGCTCTGGCTATTGTGGCCAGTTGGGGAAGTGAACTAGCTGAGGTAAGACCCTCTCTCTCTCCTCTCTTTCAAATAAAAAAAACTCATAATCTTTAACAAAATTCCCATGTTAAGCAATGCATATTGAATCTATATTTAGTGATAATTTTTAACCAGTCAAGAGGCTAACTGATCACTTGGTCCTCCTCTACAAGCAAATGCTTTTTTGTAACAGAAATTGTTTTTATAAAATAAACAATTTTTTCCAACACAAATGAGAAAAAAATGATTTTACCAGTATCAGTACTAAGTCTGATAATTTTAATAATGACTATATAAAAGCATATGAGATGCAATTTTTTTAACCTAATATAGTGCAACCTTAATTTGGATTCCACAATTTGAAATTACCAACAAATAAGAAAAAAGCAACTGAAGCCAAAAGTTAGCCACAAAAACAAAAAAAACAAAAATAAAACCGAAAAGAAAAGTGGGGAGGCTGTAGTTCACCTTTTTTGATATCATTCCAGCGCCAGCACTACGTTTCAGATCTCGGACTATGCTGCATTCCATCACAATAAACTCCTCGAGCTGTTTGGGATGGCACAAGCTATTGAAAGGATGACTCCAGAAAGTGCTGCCATCAACATCTGCAACTGAGAACAAGCACAGAGCAATGAAGAGCAGTACCAACAGGACAAACACAAAGAGATGTCACTTGAAGGAATTCATCAAATGTGCCAATGAGGAACAAGTTGGTATGTATCACCTGACAAGTATTAGCTCAACAGCAACCACTGTGACCACTTACTCTCTAGGTAATACTGAACTTCTAGAAGTACAAGAGAAACATCAGCTATTAAACACACTTGAGTAGGTGCCACAATCAGATCTAAGTGCCTTTTAATGACAACAGCTCCAGTTATCTCATGTCCTAGCATTTTCTTTTAGAAACATGTACCAATGCAGCTGCTTTGTTAGTGGCAAACAGCCTACTTCTACCAAACAAATTTAGAAACATCCATCTTAATTTTGCAGAAAGGACTTATCAAAGCATTTGTTCGTTTATCTATCTGAAAGGCAGAGCCACTGGGAGGCGAAAGCAGAGGGAGAGGAGGAGGGAGAAGAGATGGAAAGAAAGGAGGGACGGAGTGGGACATTTGCAGGTTTATTCTCCAAAGCCTTCAAAGGCATTGAAGCCAGGAGCCTGGGAACTCCACCTGGTCGAGGACGGCCCAAAGCCTTGGGACCCTACACCCATGTGGAACACCCGGAAGAGCCTGCAGGTTCCTGGCTTCTGATCAGCACAGATCCGGCTGTGTGGTCACTTGGGGAGTGAATCATCGGATGGATGATCTTCCTCTCTGTATTTTCTCCTCTCTGTATATCTGACTTTCTAATAAAAATAAATCTTTAAAAAAAAAGTACTGAATAATACAAACTTGAAAACAATGATTGAGAATGTGTGATGAAATGCACACAGTAATTATTGCTTGCCATATAAAACAAGATTGTCCAAGCATAGTTTTCAAAACTTACCTTGCAGAGTGTTTGGATCTATGAGGTGGATGGCACTAGTTACTCGAACACACACACAGATTTGGCTCATGTTTCCCAGACTTTGTGCCAACTTTGGAGACAGGCAGACAACATTATCCTAGACACAAGAAAATTTAAAAAGAGGAAAACCCTAAATAACACTCTCCAATAAGCACTCAGCAATGTAAACCTGATCCAGACCTGTGCAACCAAAATGTTATTTTTCATTCTTTTAATAACAAAAGCTCGAAAAACTTAGATCTTAAAGAAACTGAAAATAAGCTACATCATCTTATGACAGGCAAATTTGTCCTAATAAAAATAATTATAAAAACTTTCCAAGGTCTATTCATCAAACTATTGTAAACAAATGTCAAATTTACTGCAATTTGAATGTTCATCACTCTCTAATAATATAGTGTGCAATCTAAGCAAAGAATTAACTTGAGCAGCACAATTTTCTAAATCTTATAAGTACTTTCAATATTCATAGAAAACAAATTTCAAAGAAAGTTTGTTATATTACCATACCTACTGTAATCAAAGGTTTAATAATTTACACAATATACAACATACAATATTTACACAATACAAGGTATTTAATATGTAATACTGAACATTCATGCTTAATAAAGTCACATATGCTTGAATACAAACAGAAAAGACAATGTAATGATGCTTTCACATTATATTAAAATACAAAAAGGGCTTGTGTTATGTTTGTATTTCAAGTTGTATCTATTCATAACCAGGCACCTCCACTGAAGGGACATTTTATACATAACAGCCTCTACACTAGTCTTTGTTTTTTTTATTCAAATTTTTAAAAAACAAATGAAAATATCAATAGCTGACATATCCAAATATTCCACATCTGAAGTTCAATCCCAAACAAAAATATTTGAAAGACTGCCTCTCTATTTAACAAGATTTATTTTCCTTGTCATTATTTCTTAAAGTCTATCAACTGCTTTTACAGCATTTATCTTACTGAGTATTTTAAGTACCCAGAGGACATCTGTAGATTGTATGAAAATACTACACCATTTTGGGCCCGGCGGCGTGGCCTAGCGGCTAAAAGTCCTCGCCTTGAAAGCCCTGGGATCCTATATGGACGCCGGTTCTAATCCCGGCAGCCCCACTTCCCATCCAGCTCCCTGCTTGTGGCCTGGGAAAGCAGTTGAGGACGGCCCAAAGCTTTGGGACCCTGCACCCGCATGGGAGACCTGGAAGAGGTTCCAGGTTCCCGGCATCGGATCTGCGCATACCGGCCCGTTGCGCTCACTTGGGGAGTGAATCATTGGATGGAAGATCTTCCTCTCTGTCTCTCCTCCTCTCTGTATATCCGGCTTTCCAATAATAATAAAAAAATTAAAAAAAAAAAAAAAAAAAAGAAAATACTACACCATTTTATATGAGGAACTTCAGGTTGCTTGGATTTCTGCAAAAGGCCCTGTAACTCAAGCCTCCAGATGCCAAGGGATAACTATTTCCTGTTTTGTAATGCCCCCGTTACTTGTAAGAATAACTCAAAGTAGTCAATATGTGACACCTAAACGTGTCCTTGTACCCCCCAAAAAAATCATTATTTTTAGGCTTTGTGACAGGAAATGTTGTTTCAATAGAGTTGGCAAAAAATGACCTAGAAAAATCAATCTGGCCTGTTTTTTCCAATTTATTTGAAAGACAGACATACAGAGAATAGAGTGCTCATTCACTGGTCCACACCCCAAATATCCACAACAGCCTCTGGCTGGGGCAAAGCCACCAACTACAAACTCAGTCTAGGTCTCCAATACGCATGGCCAGACCCAAGTCCTTGGGCCATTGTCCCTGCCTCCCAGAGTCTGCCTGAGCAGAAAGCTGTAATCACACCCTGCACTGCAATAACAGATACATGTGTCTTGGCCACAAAGCCAAATGCTGGCCCCGACACCATCGAGTTCTATAGTTTTGCTGGAACACAGCTCTGGTCATTTATTTACATATTAACCATGGCAATTTCTGTATAACAGGACAATTCCACAGCTTAGAGCAGAAAATACTGACTACCTCGTGTTCACAGAATGCTTGCTGGGGCAGGCACTATGGCCCAGAGCACTAAGCCGTCCCCTGGGATAGCTGAGTGCCACGCAGAGTAGCCTAGCAGCAAGCCATCAGGTCATGGCTCAAGCACTGAGTTCCTTCCACTCCTGGAGAGATGCAAACAGGGGTCCAGGCTCCTTAACTCAGCCTGACCCAGCTCTTGACAGTCTGAACCATGCGAGAAGTGAGTCAACAGATACAAGATCCTCTCTGGCTCTCTGTTACCTTTCAAATAAACGAATAATCTTTTCTTAAAAAAACTGCTAGCCTAATTTCAGGCTATCATTTTACTCCAGTACTATAATAAGATTGAATATTACCTAAGTAATTGGACAATGAATTTATATAGAATTGCCACAATAACGGAGTTATCATTATTAGTGATTAGTAAATACTTAAGTTTCTACGTGGTAGAGCAAGGACCATATATGGTCATCAAAACATAATCTTCCGTGTAGCAAATGCTCAATTGTTGAGTTTTAATTCATTTACACATTTAAAGGAAAGTTTTTATCTTAGAAGAATAAATGATAACCTACACTTTAAAGGCTTTATTCAGAACTTTTTAATAATAATGAAAATGATTCTATGATCACACATCTAAAATCCAGTGTGATGGCTCAACTGGACAATCCTCAGGCCACAAGCGCCAGCATTCCATATGGGTGCTGGTCATGTCTCGGTTGCTCCACTTCCCATTTAGTTCCCTGCTTGAGACCTGGGAAAGCAGCAGAGGATGGCCCAAAGCCGCAGGACTCTGTCCTTGTGTGAGAGACCCAGAAGAGGCTCCTGGCTCCAGAACGGCCCAGTCTGACTGTTGTGGCCTTTGGGGAGTGAGCCAGTGGATGAGGATCTTTCTGTCTTTCCTTCTCTCCGTAAACCTGATCTACCTTTCCAATAAAAATAAAACTTAAAAACAAAAAAACCTGCTTGCATGTTCTACAAAGCAACTCACCAACACTTACTGTAATATCACTCCTTCAGTTACAGTTTCATACAACTGTCACATGTCTGCTAGACTCAAGTTCAAAGGAAAACAATATCTAAAACAGCTGCAAACACAAGATAAAGGGCATTTCAACTCATAATTATAAATATGATTACTTCTATGGAACATGTCCAAAGGTTTTTACAAACCATTTAAGCTGGTTATTCTAAACCTTAAGCCAATCTCAGAAGGAAACCAGGAAATACAAATTACACTCAAATTAATTACTTGTATTCTTTTACAGTTAAGGATTATTAAATGAAAATAATTACCTTGCATATTGGAACAATTTCCACAGAAAAAGTGCTTTTGTAATTGTATGTGTTACTATGGATGTCCTGAGATATCAATCTTTGTGAGGCTTTGTATCTATTAACAAAAAGTAACGAGGAATATAAAAACAAAGGCCCTTCTATAGACACAGGCTATCAATTTTCACCAACCAGATCATTGTCAACATCTTGACACCTGCTATACTAGAGTTAATTTCATCCACTTTTAATTTAAAACCTTCAGTCTAATTATTCTATTTTCAACCTTATCCACTAAAAACCTACAAAATTTGCCCCTGCTCACAGTCCAGTATGTTCTCTGCACACTATCCATTAAACCTACCCCAATGCCTGTTACAGACTGTGATCACTCCAATACCTTCTTTATTTCAATTCCACCTTTAAAAAAAGTTCCCCACTTTTGAATCGTAAGTCCTATTTCCTCCCTGAAGTTTCTTCACAAGGCTCTCTTACACCCCTACTTTTCCTGTTCCTTATTCAATAAATTCAATCAATGGTTCAGCACTAAAGTGCTTAGTATCATGGAGCTCTAGTCCCCAGGAAGGTTATTAGATGCTCTTCAGTTAAGTTATGTCTTTAAATGCTTGAATCTGATTATTTAAGAACTCAGACAATTTTTATTAATTTTTAAAGAATATTGTCAAAGCCTAAACAATCAATGTGGCCCTTATTTCTTCCAGGTCCATTCAGGTTCAGAACATACCTACAGGGGACTGTACACTGAAGAAACTCCACCATCTTCTGGGCATGCTGTTTGGAGGAGTAATAGAAATCCAGACCATCTTAGAAAAAAAAAACACAGGAAAATAATTCTGCAAAACAAGTCTTTCCACACAAATTAGATTCATTCTAAATAAAATTAAATTGGAAAATATAAAGATTGTATTGTAGCAGTAACAGATGAGGAATACCACTTGCTTGATAAAAGGACAACACAAAAGGCTGAGAAAATAAGTATTTACATAACAGTTGTGATATTTATGTAATATTTTACGTAAATGGAGTAATCTATCAAGAAAATAATAGAAATCCAACTAATTAAACACAGAAAGTAAAAATTATTTAATAAAGACTAAACAAATTTTAATACATGCACAATGATAATGAAGGCACGGAATTAAGACATTCTCTCTCTCAAAACCAAAATTGTCAAACTGACAAAAAATATAAATAACACATATAACTCAAGTAACTATAAAGGTTGATTTAAATGAAATTATAAAACCTAGTTCCAAGAAAGAATATTATTTTGAAGCATTCACATAACATTAAAAATCACGTATTAAGATTTTTCAAAAAGTGTATAAACCTCAAGCAGTAGAAAGTATTACACATCATCTAATTACAAAGCAGTGTTACTAAGAGTGACTTTCCCAGGGAGAGCAAACCTATTTGTTAATAAGGACTTTTCTTGCAATTAATGCTAATAGGAAACTAAAATTACCCAGAATAGCCAAAACACTTTTGAAGAAACTAAATAATATTAGGAAATCCAAATCAACAAAGTACACAAGGATATATAATTGATAATTCCAAAATGTATATTTCAGTTAAATAACAGGACACTGTGATACTGGCATTAACAGCAGGGCTGGAGTTCTGGCCTAACAAGCTAAAGCAAGCCACTCTCTGGGTATCAGCTCAGGTCTAGGCTGTCCCTCTTCAAACCAGCTGCCTGCTAACGCATCTGAGAAAGCAGCAGACCGTCTGAGGCCTGGAGCACTGACGTGGACTGAATCCCGGTACCTGGCTTCTGCCTGGTCCAGCCTCAGGTGATGTGTGGTAATCTAGGAACTGAACCAGCAGGTAGAAGATCTCACCATTTCTTTGTCTCTAACTCTCTCAAATAAATAAAAATGTAAAAGAAACAGCAGTGTACAGATCATTGGAACAAGTCAATACTGCAGGGGAAAAAAACCAGTATTTAGAGCCAACAGATCTTCGACAAAGAATTCATGGCATTCACTGGGGGAGAGCAACCTTTTTATCAGAACAAAGTATCAGCATAGAAAAAAAACATGAGCCGGAAAATATAAACAAACTCTAAAATTCCATCTTTCAGAAATCTGTATTACTATTATTACTGAATTTAGACTTGTCAATTATTTTATCTATCAAAAATCCCCTCTGCATAGGAAAAACATAAACAGTGCAAAAGAACTTAAAGATAACATAAAATTAACTTTTGATGAATTAACACCTACATAAAATGAACTTTTGATAAATTTCCTACACAGCACTGTAATTGTTATCAATGTGGTTACTGACAAGCAATCCACAGAGGGAAGGAGTACTGGCTCATCTTTATGCTCCAAACCACAGTATGACACCTAACATCAACCAGATGCTCAGTAAGTATTCTTAATTAGGGTAGAGGCCAAAATCAAAGACAAAGAAAAATTTTATTTCTAGGTCTTTGTTACATAACTGAGTAGCCACATGTAACCTGAATAGTCTTAACTTAAAACAGAAAACATAAAAATTCCAATCCTAAGTTGCACTAGGCACATATCAAATATCAGCCACAAATGACTAATTGTAACGACATCACACTGGAGAGAGCAGAGACAGATCTAAGGTTTTTTTTTCCTTCTCCCAGAATGTTCTTTTGGATATTACTACCAATTCAGATATTATCAATAAAGATTACCTATGTAAGCTGAAATAAAACTATGACATTTTAAACTCCAATTTTAACTCACCATGAATCTCTTTGATACGAAGTGTATTTTGATGCATTCCATATTTCAGGATCAACTGTTCCAGATAGTAGAAAGTCTTCTTGTGCAAAGTCTAATAATGCAATCATTTTTCAACAATTACCGTTTGATAGTTAAATGTAAAAAAGCCATTTATAAATCCAGCATACTCACATACCTTCTACAGATATGGTACGGTAAGTTAAAAAAACAAAAACCGTATTTAAAAATTATCTATAGGGCCCGGCGCAGTAACCTGGCAGCTAAAGTCCTTGCCCTGCATGCACCGGGATCCCATATGGGCATCAGCTCTCATCCTGCTGCCCTGCTTCCCATCCAGCTCCCTGCTTGTGGAGGACGGCCCAAAGCCTTGGGATCCTGCACCCATGTGAGAGACCCGGAAGAGGCTCCAGGCTCCTGGCTCCTGGCTGGCTCAGCTCCAGCTGCTGTGGTCACTTGGGGAGTGAATCATCGGACGTAAGATCTTCCTCTCTGTCTCTCCTCCTCCATACGTATCTGAATTTCCAATAACAAATAAATAAATTCATTTCCAATAAAATAAAAAACAAGCAAAACGTTTTTAAAATCTGTAATACAGCAGTATTTATTTCCAGTGCTAATGGGTCTGAACAGGGCAAAGGCGAGCGTGGAGCAGCTGTCTGTAACTGCCAGAGCTGACTTACAGTGCAGGATTCACCCACAATCTCTCCCGGTACCTTCTGCCTGACTTGAACCACAGCCTTCCAGAAGTCCTTGGCTTCGACTCTGTGGCAATCTCCACACATCTGGGACTGAACAACATAATCCACCACAAACACTTGCTGAAGGATGGCACCATTCATCACCTGATAAAAGAAATGTTTAAAATGTTTTAATAATTTAAAATATTTTTCTATGAACGCTTTGAAGATACCAATCAGGCAAATTTAAAGTCATTTGTTACACTATTTCAAGAATGACATACAAGCTTAATTTCTAAGACTGAGTAAGCATTCCAAATTTACCTATAGTTAAACTGGTTGTGAGGCTATTCTCTGAAGAAACTGTACACAAAACATTTCTTATCAGAAGCCACCTGGGATGCCTCTGAAACACACAGATCCTAGGCAACAGGTACTAATGACAGCAACTGAATTAGACTCACAAATCTGACCAATTTCTGTACGTCATCAGCACAATCAGCCTAACCGGCCAATCACTGCCTTAGTCCATGTTATACTTCAATTTTTTTCCTAACGAAAATAACTGAAAAGACTATTCATTACAAATCGTCCCCACTGGCTGCTCTTACAGTGACCCAATCATTTGAACAGATGATCAAAGGCAAACAAAGCGCAAACATTGACAATACACTCTTATTTAAATAAACTATCAAAGCCATTCGATAACTCATCACCACACCTCCATTCCACCACCCGCACTTTATGCTGAGAAAACCATGCACAGCTCACCTCTTTCTGAATAGTCAACTTAACTTTAAGTCTCTTAGAATGGGGCTCAGTCCAAACGAAGCCTGCATCTACAAGCCGTACCTTCAATAAAACACAAAGAAATATAAGTTGTCACTGGATACAAGAAAAAGGACAAAAGGTCAACTCATTTTAAAAATCAGATGTCATCTTCACTTAAAAAATTCTTTTTCATACACGTTAAAACAACCTGTGATTAGCCATTACCACAAAAAACCCCCATCAAACGTATGTGAGTACCAGTGAACAATAGAACAATGCAGTAACCACAGAAACAGTTGGTAAAATGTCAGCGACTGCCTCCATTCACTTCCCTCTGAGACAACAGACCTCAAACAGCCATCTATAGGGTTGCTCCAGTCCATGTGCGAGACTGGCTACAGCCCTCCCAACCCCCACCGACAGAGACACCAAAACTCCTTATACAAAATGGCAGTTATCGCACAGAACTATAATCCCTACTGTAACATTAATAGCTGTTAGAAAAGAGTCTACATGCTCAAGTGATGCAATTCTTTTCCAGATATTTTTGATCCAAGGTTGGCCCACACAGGATCAGCTGTGCTTACTATCTCCAATTCCTTGTTCCAATTTTTTATTTTCATTCAAACTGTATCTTTGCTGCCATCACTAGACAGCTCATCAACGCATCTAATGAGCTCCACATTGTTATACCTACAGAACTACTTGATCCCACATGGCCAATCACTCTGCTCAAGACGCTTCCTTGGCCTTGCGGGACACTCCACCCACCTAACGCTCCTCCCCCCTTACTTGCTCCTTTCTCTTTTGTCAGTGTTTCTTCTCCAAACTTCTACCACTGAATGACTCCACAATTCAGTCCTTCAGTTTTTCCCTTCTCTCTATTGGTCCTATCCGAGTCAAAGCTTTACAGGGCATCTATAACCCAAATTCACCCCTTTATTCTAGACTACTTCCCTTCTGACTACCCAGGTACCTATTCGGCATTTCCATTATGTTTACTGAACATCTCTGAATCACTGAGGTGTGTCCCAACTTCCCTCCTCCAAGCTGTCCCTCTTGCAGTCTTTTCTTTTTTTTTTAAGATTTATTTATTTTATTGGAAAGGCAGATATACAGAGAGGAGGAGATACAGAGAGGTAGATCTTCCATCCCTGGATTCATTCCCCAAGTGACCACAATGGCTGGTGCTGTGCCAACCCAATGCAAGGAGCCAGGAACTTCTGGGTCTCCCAAGTGGGTGCAGGGTCCCAGGGCTTTGGGCCGTCCTCAACTGCTTTCCCAGGCTACAAACAGGGAGCTGGATGGGAAGTGGCACTGCCAGGATTAGAACCGGCGCCCAGATGGGATCCTGGTGCGTGCAAGGTGAGGACTTCAGCTGCTAGGTTACCACGCTGGGCCCTTGAAGTCTTTCTTATTCCACTAACCCAGCTCCCTCCTCTGACTGCTCAGTGAAGAGCAGTGATGAGTCCAGCAGCACCTGTAAATGCTCCTGACCTCCAGATCCAGAAGCTGTCCACTTCCCACAACCTCCCATGCTGGCTCCATACCATCATTTCTCATGATTACAAGCAGTCTTCAAGGAGTCCTACAATAAATGTGTCCTCTGAAAAATGCTATGCATGGCTTTCAAAAATTTCTTCAGCAAAAAAAAAAAAAAAAAAAACTCCAATTGCATTCTTCCAAGAACTTCTGCAAGTAGCCTCATACTAGGATCACTTCCCACGTCCTGCCTCTATCTTTGCCTCCTTCACACTGCACTAAACACAGCAGCCACATGGTTCTTTGCAAACCATTACACTCCAAAAACAAACCAACAGTCACCACCCCATACCGGATACCAGTTAAAGTCCCAGCAGCTACACTTCCAATTCCGACTCCCTCTAATGTGCCTGGGAAAGCAGCACAAGTTGGCCAAGTACTTTGGTCCCTGCAACCATAAGGGAGACCCAGAAGGCTCCTGGCTCCAGACTGGTCCAGCTCCAGTGGCTGCATCCTGCTGGGGAGTAAACCAGGATGGCATTTCTCTCTGGCTTTCTGACTCTGCCTTTTGAATAAATAAGTAAATCTTAAGTATATATTTGCAAATACATTTATCAGATCTTCCTCCCAAGAGCCTGCCAGATCAGAAATCAGATGCACCCCCTGAGCTCTCTCACTTCATCTCCACTCTAGACACAGGTGGCTCTTGGCCTCTGGCCATCAAACTGATGCTCTTCTCTCTCTTACCATATGCAATGTTTACTCAAGTAGTACTTCTCAGTGAGGCGCCCATCAACAACTCCTATCAGTTTGAAATCACAACTCTCCTCTGAACAGTTCTTTTTCCCTTCCTAGATTTTCTGCAGAGAATTCATGCCTCTTTACGTACTATACGATAGATCTACCTATTTTGCTCGCTGCATTCTCTCTACCTCTGACTCCCTAACCCAGAATGCTGTCAGTTAGACATTGTCCTCCCTATTCACTGTCTTACTCTAATACCAAAAGCAGTTTGCCAGAGAACTAGTACATGATGAACATGTGATGAATGATCTGTTCAGAAATTTGACAAAATCCTGAAGTATAAAAGCAAAAATATCAGGAGACGAATAAAAATAACTGTTTAAAAGGCAAATCAGAGAACAATATACGTTTAAACCATATCATTAAAATCTTCAGAAAAATTCAATAACAGAATGTAACATGAACATGAAAGACTATGGAACTTAAAAATATTACTGCTGAGGAAAAAAAACTGCAGAAATACTGGAAGACAAAGTAAAGAAAATTGCCAAGAACATAGGGGTAAAAAAGATGCTAAAAACTATGGATAAAAATTAAAAATGAAAGGGTCAACATCTTTCTAAAAGAAATTGCTGGGGTAAGGAAAAGGGAGAGGAAAATAAAGAAAACAGTTGGATTTTATCAGAGCTTAAAGGATAATCAAAAAAAGATTGATTCTAAAACAAAAAGAGTCCTTTTCAATTAAAACAGAGTAGAGTCATAAAATATAGCAAAAACAAAATTGTACTCTAAACAAACCTAATTTGTTTTAGAGACATCTATACATTGACTTTAAGTGCCAAGATCAAATATTTTCCTTGGAAAATAAAAATCATAATAAAAAGAATCAAGTAACATAGACCTAATACTATAATCTCTTGAGTTATACTTAGCAATAATTTCATGTATTTCTAGGAAAATATTATACATAAAACTACATTTTTAAAATGTGGTTCTATAATTCGTAGGGTAGTAAAACATTTTCATAAAAACATTAAAATGTATATACAGCTTTAATAACAAAAGCAGCATTTGTAGTACGTGGCTAATGTTAACAACAGTGATACTTAACAATGATTTTGGAATGCTATTTCTAGAAGTCTGCACTTTCACGAACGCACAGCTCTGAACACTGCATTCAGTGTTTGACCTACCTTACTCAAAGGGGCTTTGATTTTTTTTAAACACAAAGCAAGAAGTTCCCTGGATTCTAAACCACACTGTATCCAGGTTCCTGGTGGCTGGAAATATCTGAAATAAGACAATAAATCCGAAAGCTCTCAGGAAAGCCAGATATTAGCAGGGCAACAGTAAGTAGCAAATAAGCAACCATGATGCTGATTATTAGCCAGGCACAGTACCAAGTTTGACCTGAAGCACTCAGCTCGAGTGTATTCCAAGTTTAGAAAACTCAGACGAGCAGCTTTATTTAGAAAAGAAAGATCTGCCTGAGAAGCCAATTTGCAATCATCTACCAAAACAGTCTTACTACTACTTGCAGTCACTAACAAAAGCTGCGGTGAGGATGACAAAACACCAAGAGTCCCTTGAAGCCTGACTACAAAAAACAAATTAAGAATGGCCTAAAATGGCATAAAAAGGCTTTATTATATATTCCAACATGCTCACATGAAGGTCAGTCAGCACCTCAATACTATCAGCACCAGTTCAAACTACTCGTCCACAGTCTAAGAGCCTTTTCAAACTTTAAACTACAAAACCGAAGGTTTAAATTCTTAAGTAAAACCTGACTAAATAAAAATGTAAATCCCTTATATATGTGCTTCATGTTTTTTATTCACACCTACGAAGGACTTAATGCATACTCTAGCACTAAGTATGCAATAAATGCTGTTAAGTAAATATGGATACTTTAAAAAGTTTGTGCTAAATAATTATAAAAGATTAATGCCTGATAATACACATTTTCCATAAACTTTCTGAAGACCCCCGTGGTACTCTAAGTGCCCTCAGGCTTCCCCTTTGCTACTACTGGCAGGTAGCTTTCCCACACACCTTTCAGCTCTGAGTGAGGTAACACAGTAATGCACCATACCTTTGACACTGCTTGCAGAAAGAAATTGAAACTTGTTTCGGAATACCTTGGCTGATATCCACTTTACTTCGCAAACAAGCCACACAAATATTGGCAGGATTTGGACTAATCGGGACACCACATTCACAGCACAAGCTTAAATAAAAAAGGATACATTTTTTTCCAATTAGACACACTAAATTTAAGAAACCTACTAACAAAAGTTTCCAAGTTAGGCCATAACATTTTTGCTTTATTAAAACGTGTTAGAAATAGTTACCTTCAAAGATATAATAAAGAACAGCCTTGAAATACTGGGGCAACCAAACAAGCATGGGTACAATTCTGAAACTCCCCTAACCATACAGAATTGTTATGTTAAAACAGAGGCAGACATACTGATGAAAAAACCAAAGATTACTCGTTTTAATTGTAAATACTTAAAAGGCAATAAAAAATATTAAAGTTCTCTTAACCACACCCAGCCAAGACCAAGAAGAGGTATTCATTGTTAATCATTTGCATATATCCTTCTAGACAGTTCCAGGTAAATACAACATCCACATTACTAGTGAACAAGCATAATAAATTTCCTAACAGCAAGAACAGAAAAGCGTAAGAATAGGAAAGAAAGCACTGTTACTCAACATACTCTCTAAAACTGAAAGACACTATCAGGGCAACAGTCAATCGCAAGTCAGTGGCAAAAACTAAGGAGAAAACTCAACAGTGCCCGGGCTCCGGCGCAGGGATGGAGCTAGGACAGCCCTCGGCCACACCGCATACGAGGCCCCAACGCCTGGATTTCCCACTCAGCTTCCAGCCTCCAGGACTGAGTTCTTAGCTCCGATTCAGCCCAGCCAGGGGATGCGACGGGCATTTGAGGAGAGAACCAAAGGGGGGGGGGCACTGAAGCTGAAGCTCAACGTCCCTCTGAATCTCCGCCGCAGAAATTAAAACCATGAACACGCAAAGTCAGTTTACCCCTTCAACTTTTCTTAAAAATGTTCCTGACTGACACACAGTAATTGTACATGTTCACGTAGATCAATTCATGTACACACTGTACAATGATCGGTGTAATTAGCAGATTTCTGAAACTTCAATCATTTCTTTTATGTTCAGTCCCATGTTAAAATCCACCCAATTTTGAAATATACATTATATATTCATCCTTCTACGCAACAGAATACAATTTATCCCTGTTAGCCACCTGTGACACTGAACTCACTCACCAACCTCTCTGTATCCCCATCTCCCTTCTCTTTAATGCTGCCACTGGACGCCAAGCCTTTAAAACTCACTCTGCTGCTACTGAGAACTCTGCCCATTTCCATGGTGCATACACAAGACCTCACAGTGCAAGGAACGAGTGTGCACCATATGGTATTAACATTACAGCTACTTAGCTAACTCTGAGAAACGCAAACACTTCTCAACTGTAGCAACAGAATGAGATCTAAATCATTTCTAACAGTGATGGCATTATATTCTAACGCCCATACTCAGGACAATGCCAACACATACACATTCACCCAGAGCGGGTGAAGCATACAGCAATCAAGTCATGCGGTATATCATAATTTGAACTGCACTGGGGACAGGTGCATTCACTGTAACTGTGAGGAGTATCACAATTCCAAGTGCAGTGGAGGCAGCAAAAATCTAAAAGCATTGTTGCAGAACAACACTGTCCAAAGTTTTCCCATGTGCAAGGGATGGCATTAACCAGCCACAAGTGGTTACTGGATATCTGAAATGTGACTTAGTGAAACAGAGTAATTACATTTAATTTTAGTATATTCAAAGTAAATTTAAAGATGTAGCTAGCTCGTGGCTACATCTTGGACAAAGTCAACATTCTACAAGCATGCAGTATCTTAACCCTCTTCAAGCACGCATTTGGCACAGAGACCTTTCTAACTAGAAAGGAATTTGATTTTCTACAGAAATAAAGTTTGGGTTTTTTTTTCCCATTTATGACTAAATAACTGTTCCCTCTGCAAAGTCGTCGCCCTGCTCTGAAAGCTTCCGAGGCTCCCTTTAAGACTCCGGAGGCAAGGGGGTGACTCACATGTGTCCGGGGCTGCGGTCGGTGGACTCCGGCAGGTACTCCATCGTCGTCCAGACCTTACCTTAAAAAAAAAAAAGCAAATCAAAATGACAGTGGTGACATGTAAAAGGCCCAGGGTCCCGTCCTCACGTCTTGCTCCGTCTCCCTGAATAAGGCAACAGTTTCTTGGGCAACCTGGCAAAGAAGCCACTTGCTCAGGACCGGGCCGACCAACGTCAGGGGTTTCCACGCGCGGCCGGTCACCTCGGCCCGGGGCTGGCACGAGGCGCGCGTGGCCAGCAGGCTCGGTCACCCTGTCCCCTCGGCCCGGGGACCCCGGCCAGCGAGGCGCGCGTGGCCAGCGGCCCCCCTCACCCTGCCAGCCCCGCGGCGTCCCCGCCCTCTCGGGCCCCGCACCCCGCCGCGGCGGCCGCACACGCCGACTGAGGCCGGCCCGAGCCCGGCAGCCCGCCCGGCTCCACCCTCGCAGACCCCGGCGCGCGGCCCTGCGGCCTGCTCAGCACCTCCAGTCTAGACCCACGGTGGCGGGAACACGCCACACGAACGCACCTCACTCCCAGGCGCCACCACATGCGGCCTCCCCGCACCACGCTTCCGCACGGCCAGGGTCTCGCGAGACGACTCGCCGGGGAGGGCGGGGCGAGCAGGCAGCAGAGGCCTCTGGGAAGCCGGCGGGACCGCCCAGCTGGCACTGGCCTTCCTGTAGTAACCTGGCAACCAACATGGCCGCGTGTACACTTCCGGTCAGCCCTGGCGACTAGGAGCTTGCTTCTGGGTTAAATCATTATTTGATATAAATGCTACCTGTAAACATTCTACAGAGAAATTGAATTAGTACTTGCTTGCCGTGTCCTAATTGCTCAAATAATTATTAGTGAGTAAAAGAATAAAATGCAAGGCACGATTATTTGTACGAAGTCTGTGACATTTTTAGACTGTCAGGAGCTGCTTCCTGATACTAGACTTAATATTTTCTTTCTTTTTTTTTTTTTAAAGATTTATTCATTTTATTACAGCCAGATATACACAGAGGAGGAGAGACAGAGAGGAAGATCCTCCATCCGATGATGCACTCCCCAAGTGAGCCACAACGGGCCGGTGCGCGCCAATCCAAAGCTAGGAACCTGGAACCTCTTCTGGGTCTCCCACGTGGGTGCAGTGTCCCAATGCCTTGGGCCGTCCTCAACTGCCTTCCCAGGCCACAAGCAGGGAGCTGGATGGGAAGTGGAGCTTCCGGGATCAGAACCGGCGCCCATATGGGATCCCGGGGCTTTCAAGGCGAGGACTCCAGCCACTAGGCCACGCCGCCGGACCCGACTTAATATTTTCTTAATATACATTTTACATTAGCACAGACTCCAATTGTTTTTTTCTCCTGAGTTTCAAATATTGAAGGGCGCAGCCATGCTTTCCCAAGTTGTCGCACCACAAATTTCAAGAAATACCAGCGAACTTTATGAAGGGTGACCAAAGGCGGCCTCTCATCATTTCTTGACCAGAATACTAAAGTCTTCCATCTGTTCTCCCTAATTGCAGACTCTAATCCATCCTTCTGAAACGCGGTTTTGACTTTGTCACACTCCCTGGCTTTGAGCCCTTCACTGGTTTCTAAACACCCTGGGAATGAGTTTTGTTTTCTCTGCATGGACCATGGTTGGGACTGTGTCACATCCCCAGGCACACAGCCATTCAGACCTACCAGCGGGCCCTCACGGAAAACAGTCTACCTTTGTTGATGCCTGGTACACTCTGCCTTAAAATCAAGCCTGCAATTCATGTCGTAGCACTGCTCTAACAAATCACCACACATACAGTTGGCATAAAATCCACAAGCTTAAGCTCCTGTTTGGGACTCTGGCATCTCATATGGGCATCGGTTTGAGAGCTGACTGCTCTACTTCCTATCCAGCTGCCTGCTATTGCATGTGGGAAGCAGCAGCAGATGGACAATGCTTGGACCCTCTTGCCCATCTGAGGGACCAGGGTGCAGTTTCAGCTCCTGCCTTCAGGCTGGACCAACCCTGTTTGGATGAAAATGACCCAGAGATGAAAGATATTCTCTCTCTCTCTTTAAATAAATGAATAAATGCATATTTTAGACACACATCATTTGTCATCTTTACAATCCCCAAGTCTAAAGGACTGACAGAGCTGCATTTCCCTTTGTGGCTGTAGGAAAGAATTCGTTGCCTTGCCTGTTCCAATTCTAAAAGCGACCTACATCCTTGGCTTGTGATCTACATCATCTGTGACTTCATCAGACCCAACACGGTAATCCAGATCATTGATTTAATTACATCTGTGAAGTCCTGCCACATTTAAGGTAATATTTTTACAGATGTGGGAAACCATAACATAGGCATCTCTAAAGAGATATCATTGCCCACCACCCTCCTCTCCCCTTGTGACCCCCCCTACTTCCCTGAGGAACTGGGGAGTTCAATGCCTCTCCCTCACATGTGGTCCTGTGTATTTATGTGCAAGAGATGCATGCCACTGTAGAGAATTGGATGCTAAGATTTCTATCCTGCATGCTCTGCAGTTCCAAATCCTTGCACAGTAATTTAGGCCTTGTTCTTCAAATCACCTTACACTGAGTACAGTCGTTGCTTGGCACAAAACAGATCTCCAAATACACACTGGTCAGTTAATTATCCATTTGAGCCACAGAAACTCTGAAGATGTTTTTCTCCATAAGAGTGTCCACTCAGTCTCTCTATGCCACAGTCCAAAACCATCAGGTACACAACTGTGAAAACTGTAAGCTGTGTTTACCCCTCATTGGAATGAGGATGTGTTACCATCTGCGTGTAGTTTTTTCCCCTCCAAAACTCACGTTGAAATTTTGTTCCCAGTTGATTGGAAGGTGATGGGCCCTTTGGGGCTTGAAGAAGCACCAATGCCACTCTCAGGAGACTAAGCTAATTCTTCAGGAAGTGAGTTCTTGATCTCATGGGTCTGGGTTAGGTTGTTGAAAGCAAGGACCTCCCCCACACACACATTTTGTTTCTTTTGTGAGTGCCTGAGTGTCACTGTATTACCATGCAACAGGAGGTCCTCTCCAGATTTGTTCACCTGATCTTGGTTCCAGCCTCCATATTGTGAGCCAAAATAAATCTCACTCTATGAATTACTGAGTCTTGGGTATTTTTCTGTAGCAACAGAATGCAGAAAATTTACATGGAAGAATAAACGTTTCCTAGGTTCTGTGCTTTGGACTGGATGCTATCAGTACGAGAGAGTTCTTTAAGGTTAGTCTAGCTCAAGGAAGCCTGTTTATAGGAAACAGGGCTGGAGAAGCTGCACCTGCCAAAGCAGCAGCATTCATTTAACAGAGAGGGAATGGTTAGCACTTTGTGAATGGTCTGTGCTTAGGTGGAATTATGAAATAGCACTGGTCTTGTTTTTCATTGTTTCACAGTAACTTTGTCTATGGGTGAACTCTTTGAAACTGGTTAGGAAAGTAATATGACCTAGTGTCAGGCCAGCTTGTTCTTCATTCTTGTTTAACACGTTTCTTCAACAATTATTGATTTGGCCACCACTGCTAAAGAACCAGGCTTGCTAAGCACTGCATACGTATTAATTAATAGGCAATGCAGACATAGTCACCATCCTCATGGAGCACATATTTTACAGGTAAACTGATATTCTAAAAGAGCAGAGCAGGTAAAATCCTGCAGAAAATAAATGGCCAAACTGGGACCTGAGCTACACTTTGTCTCTGTACCCATTCCAGACTGCCTGCTCTTCTGAGGTTTGGGTCATCCATGCCTATTTACACGCCAGTAGTAAATGACATAAAAAGTAAATTGATCTAAATTGATCTTTTCTTCTGCCCAAACTCTACCAGTAAGAGTTCCATATGTCACAAAAAAAATGTTTGATATTTCTTATTATTAAAGCAATTTTATTTACGTTAATTTGAGAGACAGGGAGATAGACAAAAATATTACAAGGGAGCTGGCTTACTCCCCCAATATATATAACCACTGATTCTGGGCCATGCCTCAATGTTGGACCTCCCTGGAGACACCACCTGCTCCTCCATGAGTGTATATTAACAGTCAGCCAAAGCTGAAAGTGAAGTTGTACCCAACCACCTGCCACTTCTTGATCTCACCCATTTGCAGTAAGCCTAGGATGAGCTGGCAGGGATTGATCTGAGTAGAATGATGCTGGCTGGGCATGCTTGAGAGAAACTCCCATTGCACTTGCTTTATTTATTTTAAACATTTATTTATTTTTGTTTGAAAGGCTGATTTTTACTAGAGAGGAGAGACAGTGAGAGAGGTCTTCCATCCACTGGTTCACTCCCCAAATGGCCATGATGGCCAGGGCAGAAACACCCTGAAGTCAGGAGCTAGGAGCTCTTCCGAGTGTCCCACATGGGAGCAGGAACCCAAGGACTCGAGCCATCCTCTTCTGCTTTCCTGGGCCATAAGTCAGGAGCTGGATCAGAAAGGCAGTGGCCAAGGCTAGAACCAGTGCCCATATGGAAGGCAGGCATCGCAGGCAGAGGATTAATTCACAATACCACCTTGCCAGCCCCTGCACCTCTTCTATTTAATTTTCAAATCTCTCCTGAAAAATGCTAGGTTCTCTTGGCCCACAGTCCTTATATTCAACATTCATCCTTATTCAAATCAAAGCTTAATGTACCTTTATAAAATTAGTTTCTATATGTTTGATCTTCTGTTTAGAAAAGAGAAATGATTTGTCTATTTATTTGGAAGGCAGAATGGCAGACAGTGAGAGACAGAGTGAGAGATCTTCCACTCACTGATTCACTCCCTCCGGTGGGCATGCCAGCAGAGGTGGGACCAGACCAAAGTCAGCAGCCAGGAGCTCCATCTGGGTCTTATGTGCATGGTTTGCAGGGGCCAATACCCTTGAACCATCTTTCATTGCCTTTGCAGCAGCAATAGCAGGGAGCTGTCTTGGAATCTGAGCAGCAGAGGCCCAAACCAACACTCAGCTACAAGATCGAGCATTGCAAGCCAAGGCTTATCATACTGTACCACAACACCAGTCCTGACCTTGATTTTTGAATGAAATTTTTACATACAGTGTTGTATGCATCTCTACTTCCAAATCAAAGATGGACTCCCAATGAAACTGTTAAATATATCTTGACAATAGGATGTTCGACTATCTGGCATTGTGTATACCCACAATGTCAGGACATGCTTAAATAGCAGAATTATGGACTTATGACGGCTTATACAGGACTATACTGTTGAAATAATATAGGGGAAGTCAGTGGAAGGGGAGGGAATTTGGGGAGGGGTCAAGGGAAATCCCAGAGCTTACATAATCGTATCATTTTAAAAAATGTAAAAAAAGGATGAAAAAAATCTCTTATTCATTTTTTTTCTGGAAAGGTAAATTTACAGAGAGGAAGAGACAGAGAGAAAAATTTTCCATCAAGTTCACTTCTCAAATAGCTGTAAAGGCTGGAGCTAAACTGAACCGAAGCCAGGAGCTTCTTTCACGTCTCCCAGGTGGGTGCAGAGACCCAAGGCTCAACCTCAGCTATTATCTTAGGCCATAAGCAGAGAGCCCACATGAAGTCAACATGTATTGTAGCCCTGCTAGGCTTGGTCTGCCCCTATCCCTACTCACGCTCTCCGGTGGTGTAGCAGGGAGGCCCTCCATATCCCCCCTACTGGGTTCGTCCCCTCTCCATCTGGGTTTCACGTGTGCTGGTTAGGTGCTGCAGCCCAGTCTGGCATGGCTTGCCTCACCTCAACATTTGCCAGTGGGTGTTGTAGCCTGGCTGGGCCCAGGCCACCCCCAATTCCAACTCACTCTGGTTGATGCCAACCTAGCCCAGCTGGTACCCAGTCCTGGCCCACATGTGAACTGGCTTGTGTTGTGACCCAACCCAGCCTAATCCACACTCTATTCTGGTGCTCAGATTCACCAGAGGGTGATATGAATTGGCCCAGCCTGGTTCATGCCCAACCTGAGCCAAATGTATGTTGGTGGGTAACATTCCCTGGCCTGATTGGGGCTGCTACCTATCATGGTTCTTGTATTCATCTGCAGGGACTGTGTCCTGACAGAGGAGTTCCTCAAGTTCCTCCATCAGAACCTCTCCCAAAGCCAGTTCTCACGCACACCAGCGGATCCATGGGCCAGCCCTACTTAGTCCACCTTTTGTCCTGTCAGGAACAGTGGCCTTTCCTGACTGGCCTACACCCATTCCAGTTCCTACTGTTAGATGTTACAGCCCAGCCAAGCCTGGTCCACACCCAGGCATAGCTCACACATGGCTCAGCAGGGACAGAGACCTAGCCTAGCCCTTCCTACACCTACCCTAGCCCTTCCTACACCTACCCTGGTTCTCACGAGCACCAGTGGGTGCTGCAGTCTAGCCCAGTCTGGTGCACCCCAGACCCAGCCCAAAATTGTGCCGAGGAACATTGCAGCCATGCCCAGACCAGACAGTAGCCTCTGCTCTGACCTTCACACTCACCAGTAGGAACCACAACCCAGCCAGGGCGTCCCCTTAGCTCCCCAACCAGGCCTGTTCTCAGCCACAGATCTCATGTGCACCAGTGGTTGCTCTGACCAGAGTGGTATAACTCCTTCCCTGTCTTGGCTTTTCAAATCCTACCCCCAACTCCAGATATCTGTAAGGAGAGAGACTGAAGAAGAGAGGGAGCCCCATTGGATGTAAAAAGGGGCTCAGCTCAAAAGGCAAGTAGCTCTCAACTAGCACCTTGAGGGAGGAGACTTTGTCTCAAGTGCTCAAGCCAAGCCGAAGAAGTAAGCCCAGCACTGCTCCAACACTGAGATGACCTGGCCCTCCTTTTCTCCATCCAGGAACCATAAAGTAAGCGTGAGGGTCTGGGAGGGCCCTCCTTCCTGAGACTTAGACATTCACAGGACCTTTGGACGGGAAGGATGAGAGAAGACTTGGTACTGAAAGTGAATGTGTATGTGAGTTTGGTGACACTGAATAATCTGAATTAGTGCAAAGAATAAAGCATTGCAAGGCAAGTGCTGCAAGTCTCTTGGTCAGGCTGGAAGGTGATAGAACTGCTCCTGACACTGTTATTCTCAGAACTGCTTTGAATCAAATATTATCTGACAACTTGTTCGGTTTTGAAGGTTTATTTATTTATTTGAAGAGGAAGGATCTTACATCAGTTGGTTTACTCCTCAAGTGGCCACAACAACTGGGGCTGGTCCAGGTTAATGGGAGGAATCCAGAATTCTGCCCAGATTGTCCACATATGTACAGTGGCTTCATTCCTTGGGCCATTTTTGCTTTCCCAGGCATTTTAGCAGTGGAAGATGAGGGGCTCTAATTATGGTGTGGCAAGCTAAACTGCAGCCTGCAGTAACAGAATCCAGGTGAGCACTGGTTCACTTCTCAGCTGCTCCAATTCTTTTTATTAAAAAAAATACATGTGAGTTCCAAAGAAGTGTCTCACTATTTGTTTTTGTTTGTTTGTTTTTTAAAACAGATTTACAGAGAGGAGAGAGAATCTTCCAACCATTCATAGTTCACTCTCCAGATGGCCACAATAGCCGGAGCTGAACTGATCCAAAGCAAAGAACCAGGGGCCTCTTTCAGTTCTTTCATATGGGTGTAGAGTCCAAGGACTGGAGCCTCTCTGCTGCTTTTTCAGGCCATAAGCAGAGAGCTGGACAGACGTGGAGCAGCCAGGACTAGAACCCATGCCCATGTGAGATACCAGCACAAGTGGAAAATTAGCTTGCTATGCCACTGTGATGACTCCAGGAGAGGAACCAGCTAGAACTCGAACCAGTACCCATAGGGGATGCCAACACAGCAGGCCTGCTAAACCACTGCCCCTCCCCACATTCCTCCCTTGCTGTTCCTTTTCCAATCTACTTTCCTGCTACAGTATCTGGGAAGACAACGGAAGATGACCCCTGACACCCATCCACCCCGATAGAGCTCCAGGCTTTTGGTTTCCAACCTGGACCACCCTTGAGTGTTCCTGGGAGTAAATCAGTGAAGGAAAAATTGATAACTGATCTGCCTGTATCTCCGTGCCTTCCAAGTAAATAAATACATATTTTTTAAATGCATAAAAATTGAAAACAATGGGAGAATTTCTGATTACAGGAACAATTCCTCTGTTTACATATTAAGGTCATTGTTTGTACAAGGCACAGACACTTGTCTGCCCTGTTGCTTGGCTTAGAGCACCATCCACGCTCCGCTTCCCTCACTAGGAGCCACTGTGTTACACACACTTGGGCAGCAGGAAATACAAGAGAGAGCCTAGGGGGCAATCTTCCAGGAAAGCTTAAGCCTTTTCAGTAAAAAGATTCCACTTGAGTGGTTGAGTGGTTATGTTGTTTTGCCCTCACTCTTGACTCCTTTGCCCTTCTGTCTCCTTTCACTTTGGAATACAAACGTCGTACCCAGAGATGTGAAAGCCATCAAATGACCATCAGGCAACAAGCAATAAGGGCAAATGCGTCCTTCTAAGTATGGTGAGGCAGGGCCAGGAAGAACCTGTGTCTTGACAGTGTCATTGTGCAGAGGACACATGCTTGGCTGTCCACATTTAGATTCTTTCTATGTCAGGGGAAAAAGACTATATTTGTTTAAGCCACTGTTGGCTGGCTGTTCTATTATTCACTGCCAAACACATTTCTCACAGATTCTGATACTCTAAGGAGATTCTCAGCAAGGTTAATATACTTTGCCTACATTACAAGGCTGTTGTAAGAATGGAAGGCATGGTAGCTGCTTAATATTCTTTGTGGGTTTCAGAAACTACAAACTGCTGATACTGCCTTTTCCTCCTTTCTTGCCAGCATTTAATGTTTCTCATTCCCCTCAGCTTGGCTTGATTTTGTATTATAATAAGACTTCTGCCAGTCACTCTCCTAATTGAATTGGGCATTTGTTGTATCTCAAACAGCTCAAAAAAAAATTTTTTTAACAGCCCTCTTAAAGCATTCCAGCCCAAGGCAACTGCTCCCCTCTGTGACCTGACGGCACTCACTGGCTGCACTTCCCAAGTGCCAATTCATCATGCACTGCCCCATGACACTTCTCACACAGCTGGCCTGGAATAACCAACGTTCAGAGCTGGAAGGGACGTTAGAGATCATCTCCAGTCACTTCAGTGCATCTGAAATGTGCCTTCATTCTTGAATCTTTTTTTTTTTTTTTAACTGCCTCATGGGTTTACAGCTAGATCTTAGGTTCCTAATGAGATAAAAAAATAAAAAGCAATATAAGGAATGGTTTATTTTAGTAGCTTTCTGTATGCCAGAAACCTTACACACACAATTCAGTTTTTCACAGCTTTTCAAATGGGTGTTAATCCCACTTGACAGGTAAAGCACTGGTATTGTTTACTCACAATATAAAGCACCTGGCCGAGCAGAAATCCAAATTCCAACTCAAGTCTTAAGATAGTCATGTATCTTTAATTTCCTAGGCTTCTGTATCACTGGATTGGACTTTGTTTTTAGGGTTCTTGCAATGCTCGGATCAACATATAGAATGTTCCAGAAAAATATTAAAAGTTTATTGAATCAAATTGAAAGTTTGTAAAAATCAGTTGAAGCTTGGAACGACTAAGAATCTGAAATCTCTCCATTGAAACAAACTGGTAATGTGTTTTACAAAGAAGCTCCTGGCTCCTAGCTTTGGATCAAATCAGCTCTTGCTACAGTGGCCATTTGGGGAATGAACCAGCAGATGGAAGAATTGTCTTTGTCCCTCCTTCTCTGTAAATCTGCCTTTCAAATAAAAATAAGCACATCTTTTAAAAAAGCCTTCAATTGCTTTACATTTTGGCAAATTTCTTTAATGTCAGATTATTGATTAAAATTCAAGTACAGTTTTATGTTAATGTAATTTCATTGTTTGAAAAGTCAGAAAAATCTAACTTTATCTTAGATGTCACAATTTTTCTCCTAAATTCTTTTTTTTCTGCTAATTTTCAAAAAAATCTATTTTATTTATTCAAAAGATTGATGGAGGGAGAGACAGAGACAGTTCCTAAATGGTTGCAACAATGAGGCCAAAGCCAGGAACTCCACTCAGGGCTCCCTCATGGGCAGCAGGGGGTCTAAGTGCTCGGACCATATCCCACTGCTCTGCAGGCGCATCAGCAGGAAGCTGAATCAGAAGCAGAGAAGCCAGGATTTGAATCAGCCTTCTGATATAGGATTCTAACATCACAGCGGCTTGCCCGCTGTGCCAAAATGCCAACCCTTCTCCCAAATTCTTGCTGAATTTCTTTCACATTTTTTCATTTAATGTGATTTTTAACTGCTTAATAGATTTTCAACTTTGTTTTAGAAAGCTTATTCTCTTTAATCAGTGCACTTCATAATGGTCATTCATAGCTGATCTGTCATATTTTATTTCTGAATTTTGTAAGTATTGCTTCATATTTTAATTATGTAATTTTACATTTCTATACTTCAAAAAGAGTAGTCATAATTTTAGATATATACGTTTAATTAACATATCACCAAAAGTCACCTTTGGAAACACGACTTTACCTATACAGTCTAAATTTATATACCTATACAGTCTAAATTTATAACTGAGCTAATTTCTAACTTTCAGATGATACACTATTTATATGTGTAGACTCAAGATAAAGTTGACATCAGTTTTTGCGGAAAAAAAAAAGCAATTACATGGGCTATGGTAATTGGTTCTACCATAGAGTTTCTTTGCCAGTCATCAACTATCCAATTATTCAGCCTCTTGACATAGGAAACAGTTCTACATACTGATTTGTATTCATTTTTTTTCTATTTTTGTTCTCTACACCCATGCACAAATATGAAGAGATTTCTACCTAGCTATCTTCTGTAATTTCAAGTACTATTTTCAGTAAATGAAACACCCATTTTTCTTTTGGCCATGTCCTTCCTTTAAATCCTAGTTTGAATGGCACGATGCCAAGCTGCAGTGTTTCAGTGAGAGCCTAGCACTTTGGGTCTACCACTGGCTTAATTCAGAGCACTGAGCTCACACAGTAATGCTAGCAGATGCCCGTTTCTCCCTGAAGAGTAATCAACCTTCAGTAGTCCTTCAGGGAACTCTTACTCGTTCTGGGTTATTCTGGGTCTGGCTGGTTTGGATCAGGAGCCAGATTCAAACCCTGGCTTTTCCACTTGATGGCTGAATTCTTTGGAGTCTTATAGACCTTGAGTTTTGATTTTCCCTTTAGTAAAGTGAGATTAAATCTATCTGGAGGGTTTTAGGTGACTGTAAAGACCATGTTTGTGATATTTGTAGTGACAATTAAGACACCTTTGATGTTTGTAAATATAAATGTGCCTAAACTAGCGCTTGACAACTATTTTAACTTCAATTAAGAACAATCCAGTCTAACTTTGACAAACTTGGTCTTTTGGAATTTAGCATGCATAAAAATGTCTTGTTTTCTATCATCTTTACTGCCTATCATTCACAGGTTTTATTTTTCAAAACCTCTGAATTTTCAAACTTCTAAATGAATCAATTGCCAGGATTTTAGCAGGTGGGTTTGTTATGTCCTGTACAAAAATTCTTGCAGCTAGAGGTGTTTCCTCATAGGTAAAATTAAGGCTAGTGACCACATGCCAAGGAATTCATGAATATATCATATTCTGGCCTGTCAGTTACCCTCTTGGAAGCTTTCTGGGGAAATTAATGATTTTCTCCAAGAAATTGTTAAGCTCAAGTAAATTTTCAGTGAGCTGTGTTTGGTGGATTATAAGGTTATTGGAGAGTGGCTATAGCTATAGCGGAGAGTGCAGCTGATGGGCCAGGAACAGTGAGTCTGCGCAAGACTGCAGGGAAGGAAAACGCAGGGATTAAGGCCTTAACTGCCTTCTCAAGGCCCTTTCAGACTCTATTTAGGAACTAATTCTGAATTTGAAAGAAATGCTGCAAGGGTGCAGTCATGACCAGATAGTTTTCTATTTTACATTCAAAAATGTAACTGGATACCTTAGTACTGCCAAAAAATGGTCTAATAAATATTTATCCAGAATATTCAGCTATTAGAATGCTTAACTTAGTGCTGCCAACAGTGTCGATTTTGGTGATGGATGTGCAAATTGCTAAATTTACTTATAGAGACTTTGAAGTTGGAAAGGGCAAAGGTGGGAGAATAGGAGGACGTTATTTCACAATTAGCATGAAAGAGACAGGCCTACATGTCCAGTCTCCTATCTTGGACCTGGCCTAACTCCAGCCATGGTGATCCCTCTCTGTCCCTTCTCACTTCCCTCTTGTCATTCTGCCTTTCAAATGAATAAGCAAACTTTTCTTAAAACATGGTACAGGTACAAAGTGAAGTGTCTGCAGGAATTCCATGCCCCAAGATTGTTGAGCTCTATTGCCAAACTGATGCAGGTGAGGGCGCTCATCACTAACTGAAGGCTGAGGCTCACCGGACCTTAAAGAAAGGCTCTCTTTCTTTCACATCCATCGGAAATGATCACACTCTCAGACATTTCCACATATTCTGACATTAAGCGTTGCTAAATAATTCACATAGAAAGGAAAGTGTAGGGCAAAACAGCCATAAAAATTTATGAAATGTGAAATGTGCTGTAGCAGTAAAGTTTCTGCAAGGAAACCTCACTGTAAAGCAACAGCACCTAGTGTCCGTTTATTTGTAAAATATTGATATCTGCATATGGGAGGAGAAAACCTTCAGAAGTCATCTAATACTAGCTTAAAGATCTCGCTATAGTCTTACAGAAATGAACAATTTCTGGAAAACACTTTTATGAGCAACACATAAGCTTAAATGAACTCCTGCTCAGCAGAAATGCAGTTACTTTCCATTGTGTTTATGGCTGACGAGTCCCTAACTTCATTTCCACCACTCATTTAACCACTTGCCCATATCTTTTACTAGGAAGCACTTCTTTCCACTCCATTTTATTAGCCTTTCCCTCTATGGCTCTGGACCAAATTGGGGGATGCAGGGAAAGAAGGTTATTAAGTCTTTGAAAATTTTTTAAAAGGCTGTTTCATTCTTATCATTAAAGTCATATCAGAATAATTTAGAATTTTATCTGATGCATATCTTCTGATATGGTTTAGCTCCATGAAGGGTTTAGTTTCTTTGTTAAAAAAAAAAAAAACAACCTGTATTTTCTTTGAAAGGCATAGTTAGAGAGATTGATCTTCCATTCATTGATTCATTTCCCAAATGGCTGCGAGGGCGAGAGCTGGGCTGGACAGAAGTCAGTCACTTCATCAGGGTCTCCTGTGAGACTTCAGGGGCCCAATCACTTGAGCTGTCTCTGCTGCTTCCCTAGGGGCTGGGATCAGCTAGGATTCAAATCGGCATCCATATGGCTGTACCTTTACCCACTATGCCACAATGCGAGTCCCAAGGGCTTACTTATACTTAGGATTAATATGGGTATTTTTATAGGCTTTTCTTTTAACCTTTTTGTGTACCCTACTCATACTGCAATTCCACAAGAGAAATCAAATTTTTGCAGAATTTTATGGTAAGATAATGGAACTCCATTATTTAACCTACTGGTCTATACTCTGCTACTCCACCAGACAGAATTAAATTAGACAACTTGGGAGCTGGCATACTGGCTTAGCAAACTACTCCTGCATCTGCAGCACTGGCATTCCATATGGGTGCTGGTTCCTATCCCAGATGCTCCACTTCCAATCCAGCTTCCCTTCTATAAAATGGGAAAGCAGCATAAAATAACCCAAGTCCTTAGGCCCCTGAACTCACATGGGAGATGGGAGGAGGCTTCTGGCTCCTTGCTGCAGATGGGTTCCGTTTTGGCAATTGCAGTCGTTTGGAGAGTGAACAAACAGATGGAGGACCTCTCTCTGTGTGTCTCTCCTTCTCTTTGTAAATATGAGATCTTCAATCAACTGGTTTACTTTCCAATGGTCAAGACAGCCTGAGCTGAGCCCATCCAAAGGCAGTAGCCACGAGCTTCTTCATAATCTCCCACTGTAGGTTCAGGGTCTGAGGGACTTACTTAAGTCATCCTGCCCTGCTTTCCCAGGTCATCAGCATGGAGCTGGATAGGAAGTAGGGCAGCTGGGACATGAACTGATGCCCGTATGGGATGGCAGCACTGCAGGCAGAGGATTAGTTTGTAAAGTCACCATGTAGGCTCTCAGGGAGTGAAGATTTTCTAATCTCTTTCTACATTTTATGATGCACACATATGTGTGTCTCTGCTTAGATTTCTCCCTCTAAACCATCCAGTGTAAGCTCTCTTGCCTGCCTGTGACTGCACTGGTCCGGTCCACGGAAGCCAGCAGAAGTCATTTCTTCCAGGCCAAATATGCCCTCAGCCGCTCCCACTACAACATGTTCCCTGGTGATCTGCATCCGTGGAGGATGGGTGGGTGGCATGTCCAGGGCCGGCGCACATGTAGGATGCTGGTACCACAGCTGGTGGCTTCACCTGCAGTCCCATGACACCTGCCACCATCTCCTGTCTTTTATGGCTAGACCACTTTTACTTCTTTTGAAGTATAAATAAATGGAAACATTTTAATCTGACTTTTGTCACACATTTGTGAGATTCATCTGTACTGGTATATGTATCAATGATTTATTTATGTTTGCAATTGAGTACAGTGTAGGCTGCCTTTGTTTGGAGGTTAACACAAACAGTATGCCTCTCAACATTTTTGTACACTTCTTTAGTGATCACATGTGTATACCTCAGGTGGGCAAATATCCAGGAACTAAATTGTAATGGTATTGCCTGTCTTTTCACTATGGCCATCAGTGGCATGCTGGAGTTGGCTTTTAGGAGCTAATTTTCAGGAATTCTGTGAGCTGATCGTTAAACATAACAAATATTGCAAATTAAATTATAGGGTCAGCATTGTGGCATAGAGGGTTAAGCCTCAGCCTGTAATGTCAACATGCCATATAGGTGATAGTTTGAATCCTGGCTGTTCCACTTATGATCCAATTCCTTACTAATGTGCCTGGGAAAGCAGCCGAAGCTAGGTCAAGTGCCTGGGCCCCTGAACCCACACAGGAGACACAGATGGAATTCAAAGCTCCTGGTTTTGGCCTGGCCAGCCCTGGCCATTGTAGCCATTTGGGGAGTGAAGCAGTAAGTGTAGGATCTCTGCTTTTCAAATAAGTTTAAACTAAATAAGTCCGTTATAATTAAATTATATAAGATCAAGTTATTTTAAAGCAAAAGTAATAAATAGTAGTAATGAGTATATCACCTTTTTTTTCTATATTTGACTGTCAGCTATACTCTCAAAGTTATTTGTGCCAATGGTATCTATGGAGTGGAAATACTGCTGTAATTGGGAGCTCCTGTGTATTTTTTCAGTAATATAAGATAGGTGACTTGAAATTGATCACACTACAGTCTTCACATATGGAAATGAGGGAATGCTATTAATTTGGGCCTTCTACTGACAGAAAAAATATCAGAGAAGATGTTAGGATTGCAGGTTATACTCAAAAGTGTCATGGTTGTAGCTGACACGTTGTGAGTAGAACCAAACACTCTCAGAACATGGTTGAATTGTAACGTTAGACATGAATATGAGAGTTTAGCAACAAGAGCATTCTCAAAGAATCAAAGAGCTACATGGAATGAGCAATAAAGATTATTATCTATTTTTCTAATATAAATTTGTAAGACACATATCTGCACATACATATTTTTCTCAGAAAGCCTCTGTTAAACTTTTGCTGGTTTATCTTTGGTAGTCTTTCTGTCACATTGTGATTGAGCGTACTGTCCCTGATGACTAAGGAAGCTGAATATTCTTCCTAAGTTAAATGGTTGGTTGATTCATTACCCAAATGGCCACAATGGCTGGAGCTGGGCCAGTACAAAGCCAGGAACAGGAACCAGGAACTTCTTATTGGTCTCCCATGCGGGTGCAGTGGGTCAAGCACTTGAGTCTGCTTTCCTAAGCACATCAGCAGGGAGCTCAATGGGCAGTGGGATGAGAGCCGAAGTGTCGCCTACTTGGGATGCTGGCACCACAGGCGGCGACTCTCCCTGCTATGCCACAGTGCAGGTGTCCCATATTCCTTTTGTAAAATATTTATCTGTTTAATTATTTCAAAAGCAGAGCATAGAAGTCTGGGGATCAGAGGAGGAGGGAGAGACAGAGACATTCTCCATTTTTCATTTTACTTTCAAAGGACAGGGCTGGGTCAAAGCAGGCAGCCTGGAACCCTAGCTAGGTCTCAAAATGTTCTCGAAAGCCACAGTACTCGAGCCACCATGCATTGCTTTCCCAGAGGCATTAGCAAGTTCCTGGATGGAAGTGGAACGCCCAGAACTTGAACTGCCATTCCCGTATGGGACACTGGCATCTCAAGCAACAGCTTAAACGGCTGTGCTGCAACAGTGGGCCGCATCTTCACATATTCTTGAGAAAATTTCTTCATTAAATTTCTATGCTGTAAATTTCTTCTCTTGTTGCTTGATTTGCCTTTTCACTCTCCCAAAGGTGCTTTTAATACAGATAAGTCCTTGATTTTCATTCAACGCTAAGTATTAAATATTCCCTTTTATTGTTGGTTAGTGTTGCTTTGTACTATTTAAGAAATATTTTCTTCCCCTTGGTGCTTATGCTTTCTTCCAAAAGTTTTATTTTTACCTTTTACATTTAAGTCTATAATCCACCACGTGTTGGTACTTGCACACAGCATGGGTAACAAGCTATGGCTTACTTTTGTACATATGGGTACAATTGGCCCAGACCGTTTATCAGAAATACTGTTCTCTTGTTACTGTGTCTCAGCATGTCTGTGGTCACACCAAGGGCCTGTCTGTGTATGACTCTCCTAGGATAGGTTTAATCAATAAGCTAACACATTTTAGCATTTCACAGATATTACGTCATTTCAAGCATCTTAATAATTCATCCATAAAAGATTTTATTTTAGATGGCTAAGGAATAAATTGTCTCACCTCTTATCAGCAGTATTTATCCCCACTATGAAAAGGCCCTGGGTTAGCCTCTCAGAGTACTGAAAAAAACTAAATTTTATTCACTTAATCCCTTTAGCTGTGTATATATCTTTCAGGCACACTGACTCTGAAAATCAGTAAAATAAGCATCCATGTCTTCATTTTTAGATATTTATCATTATACCCACCGATAGCTCGTAAACTGTTTCATAATACTATTTTGTTTTATGAAATTAAAAGCAAATTTTGATAACACATTCTGATTATGGAACAAGCCAATATCTGCTTGCAAAAGCTTACAAGAAACAACAGATCAAACAACATTATTGAATAATCTAACTTAATATTCTAATCTTTCAAAAAAGATTTATTTATTTTCATTGGGAAGGCAGATTTACAGAGGAAAAAGACAGAGGCAGGGGTCCTCCATCCGCTGGCTCATCCCCCAGATAGCCACAACAGCTGGAGCTGAGCCAATCTAAAGACAGGAGCATCTTCTAGGTCTCTCTCATGGGTATAAGGTTCCAAGCCCTTGGGCCAATCTTCATGGCCTTTCCAGACTGTAAGCAGAAAGTGACTGGCCCTCATATGGGATGCCACTGCTTACAGGTGGAGGATTAGCCTGTTGTACCACCACACCAGCCCATATTCTAACCTTTCTTGAACAGTTTTGTGATCATAATTTGTTCCTACTTACAAGGTAATGCATCTTGGACCAATCAAAATAAATAAAGATCTATTTAAGAAGAACATTTGAGCTGTGAAATAAGTAATTTATTAACTCTACTATCTAGTCTGTTGTTCAGAGAAAAACAACAAAATTCCCCTATGTCATAATTGCCTACATGCAGCATTTTATAAAATGAATGATAGACTTCATATTATTTCAGTGTTACAGTAGAGAAAACCTAGCCTTCCACTAGAGGGCCTCTTCACCCCATTTGGTTTTCCTTTCCAAAAATAAATAACCGTCTTTGTGTTATTTTACCTTGTACCTATGCCTGACCCTGCGGATCAAGCTGAGAAATGACACGCACACAAGCTTTCATTAACAGCTCCTGTATTCTTCCTCATTATTACTGTGAAATGCTCTCTAAGATCGATCAGCATTCTTCCATAACTTTTTTCCACATACAGAAAAGTCCCTTTCAAATTGGATAACATGAATATGGACAATATTAAAATATTTGTTATATATTTTACTGAAATGGACTCTAAGCATTACAGCAATGGAAAATGATTACAATGGAAAAGAAGGATGGGTTTGTTTGAATACAAAAATAAAATATCTGAATGTAAAGTAAAACCAAAAATGAAATTAAAATGTATATAATTTTCTAGGTAAATGATAAACTAGAAAATTTATTGTCACAGGTATGAGACTATGCAAATACATGGGATACTCCTATATGTCCTGATGAAATAAGCATTATATGAAAAAATTAATGAAAACATTTAAATAAATAAACCACAATAACCTCAGAAACAAAAATTAGGATTTCTCCTAAAAATTAGGAAAGAGATAATAGATGTTAATCAGCTAGATAGACAATTGTATTGTTATGCATTAAAAGAAGAGGCATAGAACAATGTATCTCTAGGAAACCATCTAATGAAATATATTAAGAATTTTAAAAATTACATTATTAGACCAAAACATTAGCATTCATTTATTTATTTGAAAGCTAAAACAATGCAGAAAAGGGAGGGACAGAAAAAGATCTTCATCTGTTGGCTCACTCACCAAATGGCTGCAATAGATAGTGCTAGTACAAGCTGAAACTAGGAGCCAGGGGCTCTGTCCTAGTCCCCCACTTTGGTGGCACTTTGGCCATCGTCTACTGCCTTCCTAGGCATGTTGTCAGGAAGCTGGATCTGAAGTGGAGCATTGGAACTTGAACTGGCATTCCAGTAGGGGACACCAATATCCAAAACAAAGGGTTAACCACTGCCCCTCAGTGCTGCCACCCTCCATCTCCATTCCCCCAAATTTTATTCATAAAAGTCTATCCTTAAGCCTTAACATATGGGCCTAGCAGCTAAATCCTCGCTTTGAACACGCCAGGATCCCATATGGGTGCCGGTTCTAACCCTGGCAGCCCCGCTTCCCATCCAGCTTCCTGCTTGTGGCCTGGGAAAGCAGTCGAGGGCAGCTTAAAGCATTGGGACCCTGCGCCCACGTGGGAGACCTGGAGGAGATTCCTGGCTCCTGGCTTTGGATCGGCACAACACCGGCCATTGTGGTCACTTGGGGAGTGAATCATTGGAGGTAAGATCTTCCTCTCTGTATCTCCTCCTCTTTGGATATCCACTCTTCCAATAAAAATAAATAAATCTTAAAAAAAACCCATTAACATACAGGAGTTGAAGAGCCAGCCCTGTGCACACTGAGGTAAGCTGCCTCTGGCATGCAAGCACCCCTTGTCAGAGCACTGGCTCAAGTCTCAGCTCTTCCAATTCTCATCAAGCTCCGCACTAATGTGCGTGGGAAGGCAGTGGATGATGGCCAAAATACCTGGGCCCCTGTCACCTCATGGTGGGTCAAGGTGCAGTTCCTGACTCCTGACTCTTGACATCAGCCTAACCCTGCTGCTGCCATTTCAAGAATGAACCAGCAACAGATGGAAGATCTCTTTGTTCCTTCCTCTTCCTCTTTCACTCTCAAATAAATAAAATAAATCTTAGCAAAAAAGATAAATGTTCAGAAGCTGATTTCTAACATCATTCCCTACCAAAAAGGACCAAAGTTATTTGAAGAAACAGATGGATCAGAAAATGTACAAAGTGAGTCTCGAGCATTTTGCCATGTCAGTAACGAACAATTAAAAAATGATTAGGGGCCCCAGCACAGTAGCCTAGTGGCTAAAATGCTCACCTTGCAAGTGCTGGGATCCTATACAGACACTGGTTCATGTCCCGGCAGCCCCACATCCTATCCAGCTCCCTACCTGTGGCCTGGAAAAGCAGTGGAGGACGGCCCAAAGCCTTGGACCATGTACCCACGTGGGAGACCTGGAAGAAGCTCCTGGCTCCTGGCTTCGAATTGGCTCAGCTTCAGCTGTTGCGGCTGCTTGGGGAGTGAACGATCGGATGGAAGATCTTTCTCTCTGTATTTGTGACTTTCCAATAAAAATAAATAAATCTTTAAAAAAGAAATGATTAGAACTTTTTTCTTCAATAGTGCAAATGTCATAACAGATAATTAAAAAGCTATAAAAAAAAGGGGGGCCTTCAATATAACAATGGGTTAAGCTGTTGTATCTGGCATCACCACATGAGCGCTGGTTTGGTCCCAGATGCTCAGCTTCCTAACCAACTCCCTGCAAATTCACCTGGAAAAAAATCTGTAGATGGCCAAGTGTTCAGGCCCCTGTACTCATGTGGGAGACCTGGCTGGAGTTCAGGCTCCTAGTTTCCTCCTGGTTCAGCCCTAGCGACCACAGTCATTTAGGTAGCAAACCAGTAAATAGAAGTGAGCTCTCGCTCTCTTTCTGTCTCTTCCCTCTCCCTTTTCCCTCTCTCTCTCTCTCTCTCTTTCTAAGTTTACCTTTCAATGAAATAAATTTTTAATAAAGTCAAGGAAATGTTCCATGTTGAAGGATATTAAATATAACACCTGATGTTGGACTGTATTTTGAACTGTAGCATGAGAAAATGTTATAAATATATCACTGGGTCAATTGATAAAATTAGAATAAGGGTGAAAAGTCAAAATAAGGAAATCGCATCAATATTAGTTAAATCTACTTAAGTTGATAACTGCACTGTGGTTATATAAAAATTACACCCCTATTACAGATTGCAGTACTGTACTAGGGATAAATATGGCAGGAATGAATTATTCAAAAATTTTATATATTAACTTCTCTATGCATTTATCCCACTGTGTAAATATATAGGTAGATACACATTTACACAGATACAAGGATGAACAATTGTTGAGGCTCAGAAGAAAACACCCCCAAAGTGTGGGGCTTTGGCATGCTGAATGGTCTGGATCTCTGCCACGTCCCCCGCCCGACTCCTGGCCACCTCTCTCTCCGGAACCACTTGCCCTTCTTTTCCTCCTGAAGAGCAGACAGTAGCTTTCTCTGAAGCTCCTTATCTACTTAAAGCCCAGAGGAAGCCAGAGGTGAACTTAACACCAAGTCAAGGTGCACTTTGTCCAGGTAAATGCTTTTCAAGCCCATTTATCTTCCCTAAAAATCATTTACTCTTCCTGAAGTTTACCTATCCCTCCTCTTCCCCAACAAGGGGCTTTTTAAGCTTTAACCATCCTGACTTTCTTTGAGTATTATACGTTGCTTCCCATGTGTTTTGCATGCTAATAAATTCGTCTGTTGGCTTGTTTCTTGTCAGATTGTTTTATAGGCTTTGTTGAACTTGCAAGGGTGAAAAGAAAGTTCTTTTTGGCAGTATACAAAGTATAAATATTACTTTGAATGAAAAATATTTGCATTACAATAGGTGCACAAAGCAATCTTATCTGAACTTCCATTTGCTGACCAAAGCACTGTCACTCAAAAACACAGCTACCATAGAACTCTCTCCAACAACAGAGTTTCCTGTTTGGCTAAAGATCGACTCTTTAGGGAGGTGCAAGTTCAGCTCCCCCTGCTAGAAAGGTTTCCAACCAGAAAAGAGACTATTTGCTTTTATTTCCTACAAGGATGAAAAAAATGGATAGAAGCTTACAGAGTTTCCCACTGGGCCTCCGTTCCTTCTGTTAAGTTGATACACAAACCCTTTCTCCTAGGTGTGCCTGAAGGTACTCTCTGCCACCTACTTCCACGTGTGTAAGTAAACTTGTGGTTCCTCTTGTTGATCGCTACTCGTTAGTTTGTGACTCCTCAACCACTCAGTGAAGATGTACTGGAAATACCAGCATGACCACATTTCTCGTTTTCTTTGGCTCCAACCTTTGTCCTTTGATGATTTCTATGATATCTTGCTGTTCTCAAGAACAAGTTTTCTTTCTTGATTACCTTCTGAAGCATAAAATAAGTCACTTGCACAATGAGGAAATAAGTTCCTACCAACAAAGTGAGGACTCTAATTACACAAATAAGCGAATATTTTATTACTGAGTAACTACAGCAGATGCATGCATATAGGTAGTCTGTTACCATGATGTAATGATGAGATTTTTCCTAATTCAGTAAAACAGAAGGAGGTGCAAAACTTGCCCTAGCTTCTCAAGATACAAAGTATTATATCTCAGGGCAGGCATTTGGCATGATGATTCAGACATTGTCTGGAACGCCCACATCCCGTACCAAAGTGTTTGGGTTTAAGTTCCACCTCAGCTTATGATTCCAACTTCCTACTGATGTGCACCCAGGTGAGGTCACACCTGATGAGGCATCAGGTGGTGACTGAGTGGCTGGGTCCCCACCACACACATGGAGACCTGGATTGAGTTCCAGGCTCCTGGTTTTGGTCTGGCTTAGTCCTGGCCGTGGATGCTGTACATTTAGGTAGCAAATCAGTAAATAGGAGAGCTCTTTCTTCCTTTTGTGAACAAATAAAATAAATAACAAATGAAAATAAAAAAGAACAGTTTTATCTCAAGATAAGCTCCCAGGTTAAGTCTAGAAATGTATGTTGGCATTTCAAGGGGCTATGTTCAGACCTTGGAGAACTCTGAATACAGACAGAAGAGATGGGACTTATCCAGCCTTTGGAGGGATTTAATGATGTTTCAAAAAGTTAGTATAAGGATTCAGACCCATTTCCTCGCGATCCTTTCAAAGTGGAAGGAGGAAGTGAAAGATGGGCATGTCTGACTCTTGGGACAAGGACTATCACGGGTGGGATGACATGCAAGCAGCATGTGGCAAGCAAATGCAAGACAAACTTTAGTTAGTTTACTTCTGCTCATTTTATCTGAAAGGCAGAGAGATAGACAGAAGAGATTTTCCATCTGATAGATCACTCCCAAATGCCCACAACAGCCACAGCAGGGGCTGACTGCAGCCAGGAACCTAGAACTCACTTGGGTCTCCCGTCTAGGTGGCAGGGACCCAAACACCTGCTGCCTCTCAAGATACACTGAGCAGGCAGCTGCATCTGAAGTGGAGGAGCCAGGTCGCAGACAAAACATGCTGATACGACATAAGGACATATCATGCTATGACTTACCTGCTGTGCTTAACAACTGCCTCTGAAAGCTGAACTTTATTTTTTTTGAAAGTAGACCTTTATTTATTTATTTTTTAAAAACATTTTTGCCGCTAGCATGTTCACCCCACCCCAAAACTGGAATTTTTGTATGGCATACCTCCACTCCAGCAGCCTCTGGCCTCCTTCGTAGTTGCTTATTCCCTTTCTGAGTTCACACTCTGTGCTTCTCGCCCTAAGATACTTCCTATCTTAGACTACACCAAGAAACTCCATTTCCCTTGTATTATTACACAGAACAATTTAGTTTTGCACCCATCAACAAGTTGTGGAGCAGCAAAGACATCTGCATATTTTGAAAAACTAAATATTACTCTCCCACAAAAATGGGCATCAACTCCAGATTCCATCTTATATCTGCATAGAAAAATGCATAGAAGCCTTAAAATGTTAGTTTTTCACCTTCTTTTGCACCAGTATTTGAGGACAAAGGAGAAAAAAGAGCTATATTACTGATATTAATTTTGTCATTTTTCTCCTCAAAGCTTTACTCTGGGAAATTAACTTGTGGCTTCTCTCTTATTTTTTGCATTTATTTCTCTAATACATCTGCATTTTGTAACACCTAAACCCTATATTGGAGTGCTTCCAATCCGGCTCCTGGCTAACACACCAAGGAAGGCAGCGAAAGATTGCCCCAGTTCTTTGGCTCCTGCCACCCGCAAGACAGACCAGGGTGGAGTTTCTGGCTTCTAGTTTTGGCCTGGCCAGGATCTAGCTGTTGTGGCCAACTGAGAACTGACTCAAAGGATAGACAGTTTCTATTTCCTCTCTCTATATCATCCTATCTTTCAAATAAATACAAAAAATAAATAAATAACAAGTTAGTAAAGATTTTTGTTTTTGTATGACCAGAGAAACTAAAAGCATAGTAACTAGCTAGTAGTAGTTAAGAGTGAATTTTAATCCAAGTTTGGATCTTAACTTTACCTTATCTAGAAGATCGCGCACATAAAGAGTACAGAGAGAACACTGCCCAAAGCTAATGTTTCCCATGTGAACTAAAAGGATGATCACATACAGACACAGCTGTCTTTTTTACTGTCACTAGTACAAGTATGAAATGACTGCCTGTCACACACTGGGACATGCCGTCAAAGCGCTGCAGGAATTATCAGATGTATGGAAATAAATCACAGAATTTTCAAGGCGAGGAGAGGTTGTTTGGACTCATCCATGCTTCATGACGGACTCTTTCTAGATATTGATCATCAATCTGCCCAAACTCGCTGACTTTAAGGAGTATTTATCTTCCTTCAGAATGGAATGCACTTCAAGAAAGCAGTAAAACCTTTGGGTGTAACTAGGTAGAAAATACATACAAAAACTGTGAATTTCTTCAATAAGCTTCAAAATACTGATACAAGTGGGATCACCTATGCATCTCACAGGCACACTCAGAGATAATGTTCAGCTAAATAGTTGAGTACCCTGTGATCCAGTCAAGCTGACACATCTTTTACAGATTTTATTCTTTAAACTTTTCATGATGAATATGTATGGATTCTATGATAATAAACACTTTCTTTTAAAATAAATGAAATTTGCGTAAGATCTGCTCTTTGGGAAAAGGGATAGCTAAATTGTAACTAGTCCTTGTCTCTTCCATTCATCCCACTACCAATACAAGAGACAGAGGCAAAATGAATATTACCGAAGACTGCCCTGCAAAGGAACAAAATCCTACGCCAACCTCAGTTAACTGAGGAAGACATCAAGAAAATGGGAACACAGAATTCAAAACACTTGTTATAAAACTTCTTATCAACAACGAGCATCATGTAAAGCAGGTGTTCAAGAAGTTCAAGGAATAAGTCACACAGGAAACGAATCAAATGAAAGCTGATATATCAGAAACAAAGAATACAGTGAAGTAAATTAAAAGTACAGTGGAGAGTCTCCAAAATAGAATGAAGGAGGCAGAAGAAAGAATCTCAGAATTGTAAGATATTTCCTGTCACCAGGGAGAAATAAACAAAAAGCTAGAAGCAGAGATGGATCAGGCTAAAAAACTATTCAAGAATTGAAAGACACTATTAAAAGGCCAAATATAGAAGTTATGGGAGTCCCAGAAGGCACAGAAAAGAGAAGCTGGGTTTACAAATGTATTTAATGAAATAATAAGGGAAAATTTCCCTAATCTAGAGAAAGAAATGGAAAACAACATCCAGGAGGGACACAGAACTCCCAACAGGGTTGACAAAAAGCGACCTTCACCATGACACATGATAACCAAGCTCTCTTCAATTGAACATAAAGAAAAGATCCTTAGATGTGTATGTGAAATAAATCAACTGACATACAAAGGAATGCCAATTACACTCACAGGAGACCTCTCAGGAAACTCTACAGGCCAGAAGAGAATAGAGCAACATAATCCAGATTCTAGAAGCAAAGAATTGTCAGCCCAGGATAACATACCCAGCAAAACTTTTCTTTGTCTTTGAAAATGAAATAAAATTCTTCCACAGCCAAGAAAAGTTAAAAGAATATGCCTCTTCCAAACCTGCCCTACAAAGGATACTGAAAGATGTTCTCTTGACAGAGAAAAGAAATAGTGCCCACCAAAACCAAAGACAAATGTGAAGAACATCCCTGCAAAATAACAACAGAAGACCAAATCAATGAACAACACATTGATAAATGACAGGACCAGATTACCACCCATTCATATTAACTCTGAATGTAAATGACTCAAGCTCAATTCAATATTATAGATTAGTAGACTGGATTGATAAACAAAACCCACCTATTTGTTGCCTACTGGAGACACATTTCACCAACAAAGATCAACAGAAACTCTATCACATGGATTTTGATTTTTTTTGTTAATTTCATTTCTTTAAAATACTTTCTTCTGATTAAATTCTTCAATGACTCATAGATCATACAGTAGCATCATTTTCTTCAAGAAGATTCTTGATTTTTTTTCATTTCTTCTTTTATTTCACTTCATGTTGTTAATTTCTTTTTTTTTCTTCCTATTGTTGATTTTGTTTTGTGGGTTTTCATTCAAGTGATGTATAGTAATTGTGTAATGGAGACTATCATATCTAGTAGCATGTTATTTAACTTCATGGCATTGTAAATTTCTATTTTTCTTCCTGCTGTTGATTTTGTATTGTGGCTTTTCACTTAAGGGGTTGTACAGTAACTGTAATGGAGACTATCATATCCATAACTGAGGATACAATACAGTATGCATCTCTACTTCCAGACAAAAAATGGACTGTTTACTATATCTTGACAATAGGAAGCTGGACTCTGCCATTGTCCATACCCGCAATGATGGACATATGACTGTTTATGAAAAACTATACTAATGATATAGGGAAACTCAGTGATTGGGAGGGGTGTGGAGAGGGGAAAAAGGAAATCCCAGGTCCTATGGAACTGTATCATAAAATGATTATTAAAAGAAATAAAATTTTAAAAATAGTTCCTGCCAGTACCAGTGGGAAATATAATTGAAAATTTCTGTGAAGCTCTACTTACAAATGACACTACTTAAGATTCTAATTATTTCAAGGAAGGAATAAAAAACAAGATTGACATAATTTTTCTAATCAATACATAGAAAAGATGTATATGCAGAATGTTTGCAAAATAAAAACACTAAGCAGATAGGCTAAGTGCATTATGAAAATGTCATTTCCTTTCAGTTCTTACATAGGAACCACAGACCAACGTTCAGTAGGGGTATAGAAAATCCAGTGACATTGTGCAGATCTGAAGACTTCATGAATTTAGTGTGTTCACTGTTTGATAATTTTAGGTGATTGATTTGTATTCATTTTTCCTGGAAGTCTACAGCACATTTCGACTTCCTCTCTATTGCCACTTGACAGTGCCCTCACTCTGGGCTTCATGATCTCCCGTGGAGTTAATTTTTATTTTAGTAATATAAAACATTTTATTCCTTTTAATAATACGTTCATACCATGTAAAAAAAAATCAAATGTGCCATCCTGCTTTTATGTCATACTGCTAAATGTCACCATCGTTAGGCATTATGTATCAGTGGAGGATAAGATTACCACACCATTACCCCCTGCCTTATTCATCATGCTCTGCAACCTGCCCTTTAATATATGATATGTAATTATGATGACATAATTTCTAATTAAATTGATATTCAGTTATTACTAGGATGGTATAATTAGTGTTCACTGCAGGATCCAGAAGATTTCTATGACTTTCTATTTTGGATAGCTTTATGTTTTTCCCATAGTGAAGAACTGCTTCTTTGTTTTCCCTTTCCTTTCACTGCATTTCTCCCCCTCATAGACCTCCTCTCAGCACCCTGCGTATCCCTGCCTCAATTGGCCTGGCTGCTCTGTAGCCTGTTGGCATAGCTGTCACCCTGGCCTCCTTCCCTACCACCCTCAGTTCTTTTAATACCATATTCTGGGTTCAATTACAGCAGTAGCATAGAAAACAAGTGTTTGTTTTAGTCCCTAGTTCTAAGCAGAGAGCTCCTAAAATCCTTGGGATTTCCTGAATAATGTTTTATTATTGACCAAAAAAACCCTCATTTTGCCACATGTTGAGTTTGTATTAGGTATTTTGGAGTGGGGCCACATAGTCTCTGTGACTGTTCACTAGAAAACTACAAAGTGATTAGTGATTGGGCTCCATAAAATCTCACGTTGGTGAACGTGCTGAGCTGCAGGGAGTGTGATGCCTCCCCACTCTCAAACCTGCAGTCCTTCCATTTGGCTGTTTCTGTCTTTGTATCCTTTTAAATAGTGGTGGTAAACACAAGTAAAGTGCTTTCCTTCTGAAGTTCTGTGAGTCATTCTAGCAAATCATTAAACTTGGGTAGGCTACTGCATGAACACTGAATTTGTAGCTGGAAGAATACAGGTGTGATTACATGGGAGATCCCATTTGCGATTGGTTTCTAAAGAGAGGCCAGTCTCCTGGCAGGGAGCTCTTAATCTCTGAGGTCTGATAAAAGAAAATTTCTGAGATACATTAAAGTAAATCACAGGCAGGAGTCTGGAATAGAAGATAGACAAGCTGTTCAGCAAACAGCTTCAATGCAAACCAACGCCCAAACTGCTCCACATACCTAAATGTGTATGAGCCAATAAGAGATCAACTATCAAGGCACTTGCGCATTTTGTTTGTAAAAGTCCCAACCAAGAAGCATTAAGCACTTCTCTCTCAAACTTTACCTGTTTTTCATAATCTGCTCCTCTTATCTGAGGCCAATGCAGATCACAGTGCTTTCCTGACCCAATGTTTGCAAAGCCTACTCTTGACTCTAGAGAAGGAACAGACATTTAGCCTCTACCTAATCCAGTTGATAGTTGAGGGAACTTGCCCCAGCACCCAGCCCGTTCTTTTCCTGGGAAGCATCTTTTGTAACTCAATCAATCTTATTTTAAAACCTCTTGGCCTCTAGACTTCTGGTTTAACAGATCTGATGCTTACTTCAGGATTAAATGTCAGAACTGGCAAACAGAGACTCTAAGGTGAGCTATGCAGCCAATGGATTCTGGAGAGATTTCACAGTGCTGTGAATGGCGAGATGGGCAGCAATTCAGAACTGTTGAACCATCAAAACCACTTGGGCAGTGCCCCAGGAGCATGCCCCATGTCGGGGACCTGGGATGGGTGGGAGGCTGGGTGGGGCTTCTCCCTTTTTCTCCCCTCTTTACCCCAGACACAGAAAAGAGAGAGAGAGAGAATGTGGAAACCATGCTATTAGCCACTTTTCTGTAGCCCTTGACCCTTTTTGCCCTAATCAACCATGTAAAAATTACCAAAATAAAAAAATTGTTTAAAAAAGACGTTGAAACTGTGGGAACCTTCCTTTCCCTAGAATGCACACACTTACATTTGGTGACAAAATTATTTATTTCTACATTCCAGGTTTTTCTCTTGTTTGGCTTATCCTTTTCATATTCTAGAGCACATTCTTCCTACAGAAAGAACACATAAGAAGGAAACTGTTGAGTTCTGAATGTCTTTATTTTATCCTCAATGTGACTGCAAATTTAACTGGATCCAATAGAATTGGTGAAGTTAGTTGTAGAGACTATGTACCACAAAACTCTAGAGGGCAAGACTCATTAAAAGTGTTCTGAAAATGAGAATAAAAATAAAAACTAGAAGATACTGTTCACTGTTAGTTTGGATCAAATATTATTTCCTCTCAGAACTTTCAAGACAATTTCTTATTTATTCTCACTTTCAATTTTATGTGTAGAAATCTGATCATTGTGGTCTTCACATTCTTTTTCCTTTTTTTTTAATATGCCCTGTTTTATCATCTCTTTTTTCTTTTTCCAAGATACAGAAAAATTCTCTTTTATTCAAGATGATTTAAAACCTTATAACAATGTAACTTATATGGGTATTCTCGCAATCTTTCTTTTTTTAATATTTACTTATTTTTATTGGAAAGTCAGATTTATAGAGAGGAGGAGAAACAGAGAGGAAGATCTTCCATGCGCTGATTCACTCCCTAATCAGCTGCAATGGCTGGTGCTGAGCCTATCCAAAGCCAGAAGCCAGGAGCTTTATCTGGGTCTCCCACGTGGGTGCAGAGTCCCAAGGTTTTGGGCCGTCCTGATTGTTTTCCCAGGCCACAAGTGGGAGCTGGATGGGAAGCAGGGCAACCAAGACAATTAGCACCCCTATGGGATCCCAGCACGTGCAAGATGAGGGTTTAGCCACTAGGCTACTGTGCAGGGCCCTCAATCTTTCTTTTAAAATTACTTTTTAAAATTTGCAACCAGAAATATATTCGTGTGTATATGTATATCTATTTATATATAGAGAGTGCCCATCTCATTCACTCCTCAGATGCCTACAACAGCCGGTGCTGAGCTAAACCTGGAACTTTATCTTCATCCTCCCCATGCGTGGTGAAGACTTTACTTTAGCTATCATCTGCTGCCTCCCAGGGTGCACAGTTGCAAGAAGCCGAAACTGAGGGCAGAAAACAGGACCCAGACAAAACAATAAAGGATACAGGCATCCTAATCAGGGTTTTAACCACTGGGGCAAATGCCTATCTTCTTTCTTCATGTTTCTGCAAGAAGTTGCTTGGCTTTTTCAACCTGGATGACGTGATAGCCAGAATAGGTAGGGGCCTAGGGGACAGTAAACTGGAAGGTTGTCCCACAATTTCTGCCTCAGCCCTGCATTTTTGCCCCACCACTTACAGGTCACCCAGTGTGCCCTATTTCCCAGAATCTTATCTCTCCTCCAGAACAGGAAAGAGATTCCAGATGAACATCTGTAAGTTGAGCTCCATGTGGAGATGCCACAAAACTTCCAGAAAACCTCCTGTACACTGAACTCACTCCAAGCTCCATCCATTCATATATTCAATTAGGAAACCACCTCTAGCCCCTAAAGGAGACTGTTTGAAGTGGGAGGGACCTTGGTCCTCTCCTCTCTGCCCTCCTTCCCCATTTTTCCCCATGGGCAACTCCTGGCTAGATCATAACAAGTGCCTCTCCTCATGGGGTTGCCTGCCCTCACATCTGAATAGACTCATTCTCCCACTTGAAATAAAGCTGAATTTCATGTATGGACCTTAAGTATATCTCTGCTTTGCATTCTTACTTCACATTGGAGCAAAGACTTGGAAAAAACCAGAGAGCCTTCTCTGAGACATGAAGGTTAATCATTTTTTACTTTGGAAATTTATTTCACTTGATTTTCTCTATAACCTTCTTCTGGATATTCTGGTAACTCGAAAGGAAGTCTCTTGAATTTAACCTCCTCTCCTTTTTTGTTAGTGGTCTCTCCCATTTTTCTTTTCTTTATTATTTTTTCTTAAATTCGCTTCCCAGGAGATTTCTTCAACTACCGCTTCTCTATTCCATTCTTCATATCAATCAGTAATCATTAAAATGCTTAAATGTCTAGAGAAAATTTTTTCTAATGTTTTTCTTTTCCATGGTTGGTTAATGGTCCCATGCTCAAAGGGTCCAGCTCAAGTGGTTTCGCAAGTTTTGAAATGTTCTCCATCTTGCTGATCCAAGAATGGGGAACCCCTTCTGATGTCCACTGGTTGACTTAGAGTCTGTATTTGCCCAGATATCAGCTGTCATCATTTGTACTGTCCTCCTTTCTCTGCTATGGCACCAGATGTCCTCTGCAGGCCCTAATGGGCTACCATATTTTCTGGGGCAGCCATTTTTACTTTAAAGGCACAATTACATAGAGAAAAGGACAGAGTTCTTGCATCTGCTAGTTCACTCTCCAAATGGCCAGAGCTGGGCTGCTTATATGCAGAAGCCAGAATCCTCTGCCAGGTTTCTCATGTGGGTGCAGGGCCCAGCCTCTGTTGCTTTTGCAGGCATATTAGCAGGGGCCTGGATTGAAATTGGAGCAGCTGGGACTTAAACTGAAATCCATATGGGATATTGGTACCATAAAAGGACACTTTTGTGTTATGCCACAGTGCCAACCAGATATCTGTCTATTCTTTGTCATTGCAAGTTATCCACTCTTCAACCCTGCTCAAAGCTTTCTTTATGTAGCACAAAAGAGAGGAAATAAAGGCCCAGTCTATTACTGACTTTAGCAGACACCCCTGCCTCCTTCCATCAGTTCCAAGACTTAATTCACTCTCCCTCCACATCCTCCTGGATGTCCTGCCTGGGAGGGCCGTCGAAGATGGCCCGGGGATATGGGACTCTGCACCCACGTGGGAGACCTGGAAGAGGTTCCTTGTTCCCGGCTTCGGATCGGTGCAGCACCGGCCGTTGCAGCTCGCTTGGGTAGTGAACCATCGGACGGAAGATCTTCCTCTCTGTCTCTCCTCCTCTCTGTGTATCTGACTTTGTAATAAAAATAAATAATAAATCTTTAAAAAAATAAAAATGAAAGTTGAAGGAAATAAATATGGATGTTGAGTTGACATTTGGCTAAATTTTAAGGTACTCATATTCTATGGAGAGTTCCTGGGTTTGGTTCTGGACTCTCACTTCTGACTCCAGTTTCCTGTTAGCACAGATCGTAGAAGGCAGCAGCAAGAAATTAGATTTCTTGCCACCCATGTGGGAGACCTGGATTTTGTTTCTGATTCCTAGCTTCTGACTCCAGTCATTGCAGGAGAGTAAAGCAGGAGATGGGAGCTCTCTCTCTCTCTCTAATTGATTGATTGATTGATTTAAAAAGATTGAAACCAGTATTAGCCAATTTTGATAACTGTTGAAGGCAAATATTAAGAACTTGAGAATTTATCACATCAATTGTTATCTATAACTCTTTCAAAATGAAAGCTTTTAAAACATATAACAGGAATGATTATTACATTGCAAGGCTAGGCTAACTCAACACACGTTTGTGTTGATCAACGCCTAATGTTGCAGCCTCTTTAGCTGAGCCACTTGCTTTCCAACTCCTTCCTTCTTGCCTGAACAAATCTGTTTCCCACTGAAGAGACTGAAAACAGCAAATCATCATTTTCTAGCTCACTTGCATTCAGAACATGAGCATGCAATACCCATTTATCTAAAAATATTGATTTGTTTTTGTTGTGTTATTGTAACAGGCAATGTACTTGAGGGTGAGGCAAGAAGTATCATTGTGCTCTTAAATATTCATTGTCAAATTCATGAAATTTGTTCACTTTATATAAATAAAATATATTTTTTAAAAGATTTATTTTTATTGGAAAGTTGGATATACAAAGAGAAGGAGATAGAGAAAGATCTGTCTGCTAGTTCACTCCCCAGGAGATTGCAACGCCTGTACTGAGCCAATTCAGCCTGTACAGGAGCCAAAAGTTTCTTCTGTGTTCCATGCAGGTGCAGGGTCCCAAGGCTTTGGGCCATCCCCTACTGCTTTCCCAGACCACAACCAGGGCACTAGATAGGAAGTAAAGCAGCTGGGACACAAACTGGCACATACGGGATCCCAGCATGTGCAAGGCAACTTTAGCCACTAGATTACCATGCCGGGCACAATAAAATACTTTTTAAAAAGAAAAAAATACAAATAGCAGACAAGTATATGAAAAAATGTTCAATATCACTAGCCATCAAGGAATGCAAATCAAAACCACAATTAAAGATCACCTCATCCCTTCAGAATGGCTAAAACCCAAAACGCATAACAAATTATGGCAAGGATATAGTTTAAGAGGAACACATATAAACTGCTCAGGGGGATGTAAAATAGTGTAAACATTGTAGAAGACAGAGTGATGATTTCTTACAAAAAGAAATTAGAAATAGTCTTTCCACATGATCCAGCAATCACACTACTGGGTAGATACCCGAAAGACATGAACACAGTAGAACAGAGAGACGTCTGCGCCAGCATCTTGACAGGTGCATTGTTCACAACAGTCCAACCCTGGACTCCACCAGGATGCCTATCCCCAGATGAATGCTAGAGCAAATGTGGCATATACACACAGTAGAATATTATTCAACTAGATAAATGAGATTCTACTATTTGTAACAAAAAGGGTGCAACTGGAGCAATCATGCTGAGTAAAATAAACTTGGCATAGAAAGACAAATACCACATATTCTCCCTTGCCTAGGCTCAATGATCTTTGCGAGTCAGGCTCAAATGGGGGACATTAGAGGAGTAGCCTCTCCTTTATCAGATGCTGACACAGTATGCATGCTTTGCTAATACAACTTTTCAGCAACCCAGGCTTGTCTTTTTGTTGGTGCAGTAGCAATGCCTGAGAGAAGCTGCTCATCAGCCTGGTGTCCAGTGCAGGAACTGGATGGTGGTATGCTTGAACTGGGAGAATTAGATGGTGATCCAGGAATCAGAGACAGGGAACACATAGTTCACATTCATGTGTCTTGTTATATAAAGACACCAGGATTCCATTTTTTGGGATTCTACACTTCCAACAGGCCCTATCTTCAGGCAACACAATTGGATTAAGGCTCTATCCATAACCTGCCCATCACTAATGTTAATAGGACTTTAGGGGGAAAGGCTCCAATGTACATGCCTGTACAGAATACCCAAACAAATACTCAAACCATATCATAGCTCAAATTATTTTTTTCTGTGCTTATCTATTTGCAAGTGTATTTAAAAAGTAATCACGTCATTTGTAAATATAATGCATTTGCTTATTTTTTATAAAGTGTAGGAGTTAAATTTTTTGCCAACCATATATTCCCAATATGAAGTGAGCATGAAAATATCTGTGATATTTAAGAGGGATGGGAGAAGGGTTAATGTGGTGGCCTAGCCATGTAATCCTCTGCCTACAGTGTCATCTCATATGGGAGCCGGTTTGTGTCCCAGCTTCTCCACTTCTAGTCCAGTTCCCTGCGTATGGCCTGGGAAGGCAGCACAAGATGGTTAGGTCTGTGGGATCCTGCAACTATATGGGAGAACTGGAGAAGGCTCCTGACTCCTGGCTGCTGGCTTTGGATCAGCTCAGCCCTGGCTGCTGCAGCTGTTTGGGGATTGAACCAGCATCTGGGAGATCTGTGTCTTGCTGGTTCATGTTCTGGCTGCTCCACATCGCTTCCAACTCCCTGCTTGTGGCCTGGGACAGCAGTCAAGGACGGCCCAAAGCCTTGGGACCCTGCACCTGTGTGAGAAACCCAGAAGAGCTCCTGGCTCCTGGTTTTGGATTCACTTAGCTGTGGCCATTGTGGCCTTTGTGGAGTGAGTCAGCAGACAAAAGATTTTTCTCTGTCTCTCTTTTCTCTGTAATCTGCCTTTCCAATAAAAATAAATCAATCTTTTAAAAAAGCTCTGCCTCTCCTCCCCTCTGTACATCTCCCTTTCAAGTACAAAATAAATCAATCTGCTAAAAAATTGGGATAATTTGGGAAAACTAAACATGAGAAGCAAAGATTATTAAAACACCAAAGATTGAACTCTACAGAATACATATAGAGTACTTTTCTCACTGAAGTTCTAATAGGTCAAATTCATAATGACAACATTCTGTATTATTTGATATTACCAATAAAAAAATTTCATGGTGTACATCGTATTTCAATTATCTATTGTGTAAAAAATTATCTGCAAAACTACTAGTTTAAAATAATGAGCACTTATTTTCTAATTAATTGGAAATAAGAGTTGAGAACTTACATGATTATGAAATTTAAATATTGCTAGAACATTCCAAGTCATTTATATAAATCGTGCTTTGTGCAAAACTCCTATTATATATATTAAATATACATGTCCATGAAAGAAAACATGATACATGTAAATTTTTGAATAGCGACATTATACTAGAAATAATATTTTCTGTGTGAATTATTTCTCGCATTCACCACCACCTGTTCTCACAGCAGAGACGGATCTTTAGCAAATTGAGTCTCATTATTCAGTTTACATTTCTTTCCTTTACTTTTTTTCCCTGTTTCTCTCATTCCCCCTCAAACAAAACTAACTTTAAAATATTACTTGAATTTTACAATGTTCTGGGGATGTTTTGCTCAGATAATAAAATGCATCCTATTTTTATTGCAACATTTTGAAGGAAATTAAAACCACAGTATAACATAAAATGATAAATTGTTATTACAGGTTCTTCCATAATGCAAATTAAAAAGTTGACTGCGATACACATAAAACATCTGCTAATCCAAGTTAAAATGAATGAGGAAGCAAATTAGAATTGCTTTTGCCATTTAATCATATAGAAGACTAAACATATTATGAGCCAGGCATTCTTAGTGAGTTTAGTACAGTAAATTGAAGTAATAGTCAAACAGTATCCTAGGGATTGAAGAAGTTAGTAACTGGCTTTCTGTTTAACTAACAGCTGGCTAGAGTGAAAAGCAATTCTAACTCAGTAATAGCAACAAAAGGTACAGATTATCTTAAGTCCCATGCCAATATTCTGCTCCGTCCAGCAGAACCAGTAACGTGGACACGGAGAGGGCCTGGGGATGAAGCACCGACAGGAGACCAGTGATGGTGGAAGTCTCTGCAAAGTCTCCCTTTATTGCTCCTTCACCTCTCTTATATACTCTTCCCCCACATCCTCATTTAGCTGGATACTGGATACAGATGAGTCCAATTAGTCTCGGTGTTCTTAGCCACAAGCCCAGTTCCTGTTCCCGCCCAGGCCAACAAGCACTAATCAACTCCTTAGCCCACAATATTTTTCCACATTTCTTCTTGAGTTGAATGATTTCATGCTTTCTTGCTTTAATTACCATGTTATCAGAGTTGTTGTTTTCATATACACAATATCAAGGTAACTTAAACTTATTTTTAAATTCTGGGTCCTACACTCTGCATTATTCCACATAAAAACACTAGAAAATCGAGAAGAATTTTTAAAAGAACTCACTGTCAAAAATTTGAAAGAGTAGCAGAAAGACAAAAGACTCGGCACTCATTTCTTGTCTGGTGAGAAACACATGCTACCAGCAGCCTCTCCCCGCATTTCCTGTGATTATTCTTGGGATGACAATTTGCTCGTTCTTGGTGATATGACATCCTCTTTTTTAAATATATATTTTTTTGTCCTTTAGGGAAAAATAATACCTTGTTTTGTTTAGGTGTGCATAAATCAAAATTTAGTTGCACATGCATCAAGCCTGAAAAGTTGGATTAGTATAAGTCTGACATAAAAAGTTAAAAATAAAATTTATAATGCTCCGTGCCAATAGCTTTTCTAATTTATACAATAGAAAACCTAACTAAACAAACAAAAACAAGTTATTTTTCTCACTTCTTCAAGAAAGCTGTCAGAGATCCAACTAGGTTTCTGTGTTCACACTGTGCAGTATGTGGCTTTCAGCCTATCACCTGCACCTTGGGGTACAACGTGAAGGAAGAAATGTATCTGATTAGCCGAACCTCGTTTAGATAGTTCTGGAAGAATCCCACATGATCTACTTGTATCTCGTTAGCCACAACTGTCAGATGCCAATCTTCAGCTTTGACAGACTCCAAGACATCCAGTTTTAAGCTATGTACACAGCTGTGAGCACCCAAATGGGTTTTTGCTAATAAGGAAGAAGACAGAAGCTTACATTAAGTGGGTACTACCACAGACGGGAAACATGAGAGACTTGAGGATATCATGACACATTCGCAGGGGAAAGTGCCAAGAGATTAGAGCAGTTCAGGATATGAGAATAAAGCACAGCAGAACAATTGTTGAGGTAAAACTCAATGTACAGATCAGAAAAAAAAAAAAAAGCAATGGCTGCAACTACCAGAGCTGAGCTCATCCGAAGCCAGGAGCCACAAACTTTTTCCAGGTCTCTCCCACGGGTGCAGGGAACCAGGGACTTGGCCTATCCTCCACTGCTTTCCCAGACCACAAGCAGAGAGCTGAGTGGAAATGGAGCAGCCAGTACTAATTTAATAGGCCAAATCCTTGTTGATGTTACAAACATGTTAACACTAAATACACAGATTCTTCAGCAAAAGAAAATATTAATATGACATTGCATTTTCTATTTCAATCCTAGCTTTCTAAGTTGTTCTGCTAATTTTCCTGTAAGCTTTTTTTTTTTTTTAAGATGTATGTATCTATTGATTTGAGAGGCAGAGTCACACAGAGAGAGTGGGAGACGCATAGACAAAGAGGGAGAGAAAGAGGGCTCCTCTATCAGCTGGTGCACTCTTCTTTCGGCTACAATGGCTGGAGCTGGACCAATCAGAAGCTAGAAGCCAGGAAATCCACCCATGCCTCACCTAGGTGGCAGGGGCCACAGAACTCAGATAATTTGCTGCTTTTCTAGGCACATTAGCAGGGAACTGGCTCAGAAGTGGAGCAGCCAGGACTCGAACTGGCATTCATGTGGGATCAGGGTCACAGACGGCAGCTTATACCATTGTTCCGCTATGTCTGACCCTAGTTGTTTGGTTTAATGCAAGTAAAATTACACACTTCTTAATAGGCTTCGTTTCCTGGGCCTGGCATGATAGTTCAGTGGCTAAAGCTTAACCTCACAGGCGCTGGGATCCCGTATGGGCGCTGGTTCTAATCCGGGTGGCCCTGCTTCCCATCCAGCTCCCTGCTTCTGGCCTGGGTAAGCAGTCGATGACATCCCAAAGCCTTGGGACCCTGCATTCATGTGGGAGACATAAAAGAAGCTCCTGGTTCCTGGCTTCAGATTGGCTTGGCTCTGTTGAAACCACTGGGGAATGAATCAGTGGGTGGAAGATCTTTCTTTCTGTAAAATTCCTCTTTCCAATAAAACAAATAAATCTTAAAAAAAAACAACAGATTTTATTTCCCACAGCTATTTCTCAGTTTGTCTCTCCCATATAAGTAGATATGGGTATTGTGTAATATTTGTGTTTGTGTGTTGACTGTACTAGAGTATTTGTGTTTGTGTGTGTGGTCCTTGGGGTTTTCTGTATTTATATGTGCTTTTATGTATTTATATGTGTGCATTCACACATACATGCAAGTAGTAGGGGTGAGAAAAATGTCTATTACATTCAGAGAAGTGATATGAATAATGTTTATCAATAACAATAGTAGTTATCTCACAATAGTATGATTTAGGGGTGTATGTTACTGTTTTCTTTCATTTTTGTTATTTGTATAAGCAAATACTCCTTTTACAAGTAAAAGATCTTTTTTATAAAGCACTATTTTTAAAAGAATAAGATTTATGCATTGAGATATATAATGTTAAGTTAAAATGAAGATTCAGAACAATACATGTAGTATTATTTTACCTTTGAAAAAACTACTTAAAAATTTATGTGGTATGAATATAGATAGGTATAAAAAATGGACTCTAAATATTATGATTGTTTGCCTCTGCAGAGGGGCTGAAGTTGAGGATTGGAAATATGTACATAATTTAGAGTTCTCTGTAACAGAAACATCGATATAAACAAGAAAAGGACCTGCTTCCCCTCACACATGAGTCCAGAGGTAGCTTGTCTAGATGGAGACACCTCAAGCTCCACTCTCTGACCTCTGGTCCCACCATCTTCACACCAGTTTCCCATCTTTGCAGTCACAAACTTATTGTTCCTCCAGCAGTCATGGTCTGCAAATTCCAGTCAGGAAGAAGGAAAACGAGAAGCAGATGTGAACCACATGAATTTCTCTTTTTTTTTTTTCTCAAGGAAAAGGCAGCTTTGCCAGAAGCCCCTCTGAATGGACTTAAAATTCAGCTCTCACTAGCCAGAACTAGGTTCATCATGTGACCACACAGGGGTATAAGGGAGCTTGTGAGGCATAGGTTTGCAGCTGATACATAGAGGCTTCCACTACGATCAGCATTTTACTATGTAAAGGGGGAAAAAATACTGTGTGTGTGTGTTGTGTGTGTATGTATATATATATATATGCAAAACAGACTATATATAGTGTCTATTTTTATAACACAAAAGCATGAGTACTTATGTAGTATGTGTGTGTACAAGGGGCACTCTAAAAAAGTTTGCAGATCAGTGGTAGCAAAATATGTCTATTGTAGTGAAAAATACTTTGAGACCCGTGTGCAGCTTTTTTCATAATACACATTTGCCATAAGCTTTTTGAAGAACATTTGCACCTTTTCTAATTTTAGAAGGAAATTTTGTGTATGCCATGTATGAGAATGGGGACATTCCAGGTGGAAAAAACAGCCTGAATGATGTAAAAATCCAGATGTGTGAAAATATTTCTACTATAAATATATGCCATTGTGTGTACCCTCAAGTAAAAGATTGATGGTTAAAACGATTAAACAATTACTATTTAGTTCCTATACAACATGATCACTGTGTCCAAGATACAATGCTCAGGATAAGCACAGGACTAGACTCCAGACAAATCCTCATAATGAAAATGGGCCTCCAGGTGGATGAAAAATTCACTGGAGAGAATCCTGCTCCAATGTGAGTGAAAAACAAACCTGAATTCTGCTCTAAATCCAAATTTCTTTTTCAAAAACTATTATTTGCTTTCATTCTAAACTAGGAACACCAGAGCATAATTTTGGAAACAGCAAATACTTATAATCACCCCACAACTGTTTTTGATTTTAAAAGAATCCCATCCTTCTAGCTGCTAGTTTTCTGCACAAGTTCTGCTTATTTGAAATTTCAAATTATTTCCTATTTTATAAACTGGAAACCAATTATTACCAAGGGTAGTTCATGCAAACATTTTTTATTTGCATAAACAAATGAAGTTGTGAGGTACATAGCAGTGAGACCTGAGGGGAAAAATAACAATGTGTTATCTCAGTGCTTTTCTTTCCAAAATTTTGTTACAAGAGCTGGAAGTTTTGAAAAATGTTACCTTTTTAATAAATTGTTTACTTACATGAAAGTGAGAAAGACAGAAATGGAGCTCAAGGCAGAGAGACTCCTGTTGGCAAAAGTCAAATCTGGGCTGAAGCCTAGAACTGGGAATGCAGTCCAGGTCTGCCCTGGCGGGTGGCAGGGCGCCAGCCATCCGAGCCGTCAGCTGCTTCCCAGGATCTCTTTGCAGAAAGTGGGAGTGAAGAGTGGGAGTCGGGACTTGAACCCGGGCATTCCAATGGGATGTATAAGCATCTCAACCTCTAGGCCAAATGTCCAACCCTGGATAATTTTCTTTTTGTTGAAGAATACTTTTCATGCATTGAAAGAGGGCAGAGTTGAGGATGCAAATCTCCCCACACACCTGTGGGTTCTGATGGCAAGAAGTCACTATCCAAGCACTAACAGCACGGTTTACAAAAAGCCTCAATGGCCTGGGAGAGACCAGAACCAAGAGTTAATGGAATGAATGAGAAGTCACCAAGGGCAAGAGGGATGAGTTGGGAGAGATCTCAAAGATACAGGGATAGAAAAAGTTGTCACCTCAACTGCTGATTCAGAAGAAAGCTTCTTACCTCTTTTGTGTTTGGGGCAAGCAAACAACATAAGAATACACGACAAGTAAGGAAGGAATCAGTATTGTGATTGGACTAAGAGAAATTCCTGCTAGTTATAGCTAACTTTAGAAGATTTTATAGGGTTTTTTCTTTAAAAGATCAGTAAATAATGTTCGCACATAACAGGTCCTCAAAAACTACTTGCTTCCCCCCACTGGTTTGACAGGTCCTTTCGTGTTAGTACAAAAATGCTTTGGAATTAATATGTGCTCACTAAGGACGTGCTCCAGGACTGAGAACAGGTTGAATGCTCAGTGCAGGACAGACATTTGCATAGCACACCTTTCCATTTTACAGTTTAGGGATTGTCTATACCCTAATTCCCCTCCAGCATCCTCCAAATCAATTTTTACGTTTTCAACATTTTCTAGGGAACTGAGACTCTATTGTTTTATGGAAATCCCTAAACAATGGTCCCAGAGACCACTTTGTCAGCATTTAAATACAGAACTTACAACTTGTCTCTCCTGCACTGATACCTGCATGGTACCAACTTTTATCACTAGCTGCTGCTTCTCATCCTCCTCTTAGACACCTGCCATCATTCTCTGTCAAACAAGGCTTAGTACAACCTAACCACTGACTTGGAGACCACAACTTTCTGAGACGTCGAAAAGTGGTGAGTGTGTTTCTTTTAAACAAAACAAACAAAAAAACAAGTAACAAATGACTGAACGATTACCCAGGGATATATTCTCTTTCCTTCCTCCTCTTAAAAGTTAACTAATTTTAAGCCATGTCAGATTGAACCAGGAACTCTTGATATTTTGCCAACTTTAAAAACTCCAGCTATTATTCATTCATGCCACAGCAATGACATACCATCTTTGTTCAATGCAGTGATTATTCATATGCACACTTTATTTTGGATTTTCTCTTAATTTGGATCATTAGCATGCTTTTCAGATGGACTCACTGACCTGCCTGGTTCCTGAAGGACAGGATTTCCAGTCTCCATGCCACACTCACTGCATCTGAGACTGTGTCCAAAAACTCCTGCACAAAGTGCGGATTTGATTATGTGACTCATCTGATCAAAACACTCGATGCTTCTCATTGCAGAACACATACCAGCTGTCATGCCCACTTCTATAACATGTCAGCTCTTCTACCACCACAAAATCTTGGACTTCATTCCACACTCTTGATCATTGTTCAAGGTATTCCTAATACACTCAGTGTCGTTCCACCATCCATCCTCCTCTATCCCTGTCTGAATCTATACACACTTCATACTTCAGGGGCCCTTATCACAATCTGTCTTAAGGTAAAAATGTATCCATCTATCTATTACTTAATCCTATTAACAAGAATTGCTTCCTCTCCATCCCAGCTTATTTTCTAACATATTATCATTCCATAGTATCAAAGGGATATTCCCAGCTGTACAGGAACATTCACCCATCTACTCATGGTGGCAGCTGATTGGAGCAGGAATGGATACTGACCCTAGCACAATTCTCTCAGTATATGCACATTCTACAGCATGGAAACTTAGATTCCCAAGCTACCATTTGAGAGTGCTCCTGATGGGTTATGAACAAACAGGTCCAACAAATGAAGAGGAGCTTACATACATAAGAATGATGCAAATGCTGAAGAAAGACATCATGCAGTCAAAGAGAAAATGGAAACAAAAAGCGTATGGTTCATGGGAAGCGAAGGAAGATGTCTCACTGCTTTTCAGCTTCTGTGAGATCTGTCTTCCTGGCATGGGTTCTATGAGACATCTCTGTACTATTGCTTTTCACATCCATGAATCTAAAAACTATCACTGTTCCTGACCAAGTGATTCCTTATTAAGAACAATCTACTGTTGTGATTTGTTCTATAAGTGTGTATAAAAATTGGAGTGTTAATATTAAGCTGAACAGAATTTCTTTGATTTGAATAGGGCCTGGGCAGCCTCTGGAGTGCAAGACACAGGTGGATCAAGCATCTGGTAGACAAGATATCAGTGTCCTATGTATGATGGCTGCTAGTTGATCCCGCTGAGCTGTCCAAAGGAAAGACAACACATCTCCCCTGTGCTGTGAAATGCTCCATAAATTTTACATTAAGAAATCAAGAGTCATTTTCCCAGAGTAATATGCAATTATTACCTATGCATTAAAATGGATGTTCAATATTTCATCTTATTCTATACTTTCAGTAATGTTGGGGTTAGCTTGGAATTGCTTGATAGAATGAGCACTATTACCAGAAGGGTTCACATAAAACATTTACAAGCACAATTCTAAGAACTGAATTAGTCACAAGAGATTTGATTAAGATGTATAGAATTTTATCTTTGCTGACCTTAAGAAGGTAAAAGTGTTGTTCTTATTACAATCACAGCCTATATACTGAATCTTAATCAATCTACAGGAAAATCTGATCATTATTTAGTCATTCTCATTGTGAAACCCTTTCCTAAATTGTAATAAATAAGGCACATCATACTAATCAATGCTAACAAACAAAATACGGTAAACCTGAAATGCAGCTTGCATACAACGTAGAGGCTGCGTTACCAGAAACAAATTTCAAGAACCCAAAATCATTACACATATTATCATAGTTTACAACATTTTCCCCTTTTGTGGGTAATGAAATGTGCACATGTGGCCAGAAATGTAATGTGTGATGTGTGCCCTTTAACAGTCAGAGCTTTTAGACATGAACTTCATTGCTTCATAAGATAAAGACAGTATTTCATGTGTTCCTGCTCCTTCAAAATTTTATTTTTATATCCACATCTTTGTGCCTTGTTATACAGAGCAGGGTGAGGCGTAGAATCCTGGTCATTTAGGCCAAAGACACAGAGAACCACAGCTATTTTCCCCGCGTGGGTTCACCTCTGGCAGGGAAAATGAGTCACGCAAGAAACTTGATACTACCAAGGACTGAAGCAATTATTGTTGAGCAGGACATTTATGGAACTTGGTCTGGAAAGATTGTGCTTTTAAAAATCTTTCCTACGAGCAGGTTAGTCTGAGAAGTTGTAATGCAGAACAGAGCAGACATTTGTATAGCATGGAGGATGGGCATATATCCTGGTGGTTAAGCTGCCCAATCCCATATGGAGTGCCTTGGTTTGACTCCCGGTTCCGGCTTCCTGTCTCCAGCTTCCTACCAGTGTCCATCCTAGGAGGCAGTCGTGTTCTTGACACCACATGGGAGACCCGCATCCAGTGTTTGGCTCGCTGCTTTGGCCCAACCACTGTGCGCATCTGGTGAGTCAAACAGCAGATAGCATTTCTCTCTCTCATCCTCCCTCTCCCTCTATTTCTACCTCACTCTGCCTCTCAAACAATTTACGAAAAGATTTACTAGAAAGCAGAGTGACAGAGAGAGAAAAAAATACAGAAGGATTTTGTATTTTACTCCCCCTAACAATGGCTGGGGCTAAGCAAGGTGGAAGCCTGGACCAGGAACTCCGTCCTGGCTTCCCACGTGAATGGCCGAGCCCCAAGCAGTTTGGCCATCTTTGGTTGCTTTTCCAGGTGCATTAGTGGGAGGTGGAACAGAAGCAAGTCAGGACTCAAACTGGCACTCAGTTATGGGATGCCAGCGTCACAAGCAAAGGCTTAGCCTGATGTTCCACAACGAGGACCTCTTCAAATTTTAAAACATCAATTGTATATATGGAGACAAAGAATCATAATTTTATATCATATTAAATAAAATATCACATTTAAAATATAATTTTCACTATGTAGTAAAAATTTACTGCTAAAAAATCTTGCAAATTCTTTTCAATGAACACACATTATTTAATGATAAAAAATAAGTAACTGTGTGTTTTTCTGCGTTCTGGTTCAGACATGCAAAGGAAATCAGGATTTAAATATTTTTCACACAACTGGTCTTTTATTTTTAATAAACCACTAACCCAACAGGTAATAAAAAGTGAAATTCTGCTCCAGTGCGGTAAATGCAATCCAACTCAGTTAACTTTACTTTTTCTTTTTTAAAAGCATTTATTTATTTAGTTATTTAATTTAAAAGACAGAGTTCAGAGAAGGAGAAATAGAGAGATGTTCCATCTGCTGCCTCACTTTCCAAATGGCCACAAAATCCAGAGGGGGTCAGTCTGAAGCCAGGCGCCAGGAACAACTTCTAGGTATCGCACGTGGGTACAAAGCCCCAAGAGCTGGGCCATTATCCACTGCCTTCCCGGGCCATTAGCAGGGAGCTGGATCACAAGCGGAGCCGTCAAGACTTGAAGTGGTGTCCATACGAGATACTGGTGTCATAGGTGGAGGCATAGCCTGCTATTCCATGGTATCACCCCCACACACACCTTTTTTTTTTCTTTTCTTTTTAATATAAATCAGTTTCTGCCTGAATGAGTCAAGTAAATATTGCCTATCAGGACTCTACACCTAGTCACAGATCCTCCAAAATGGGCCGTGAGTCCTCAGCTAAGAAGTAAGGCTGACATGACTGTGACCAGGAGGTAGAGCCAAGGTACTGTTGGGATTCCCATGGATTTCCATGGATTCGTCTTCCTTCTTATGGACTAAGGTGAGGTGGCCAGTTTTTGCTGCTCCTGGTACTGACTCCCCAGGGAGGCACCAGGGGTGTCCTACTGCTTTGGACTCTCAGTTCCGCAGCTGACAGCTCTATGAGCTGTTCTGCTTAACTCACTCTAAAACAGGAAAGAAGTTAGCTAGAGTTTTCCAGGCCCTCTCTGCTGCCCCATCTACACTGCTCAAACCTCACCCTCCTTTTGTGCAGCAGAAAACAACAGCTTCCACAAAATCGTTACTCAAAATTGGTACTGACCAAAGGTACTGACATGGCAGCCAGCAGCATCTCTGTGATAACATTTAACTAACTGTAATGCCACTGTAATATAATAAAAAGACTGACAAACCTACTTCCATTATGCACCTGACACCGTGACACTCAGATTTAAAAAAAAAAAAAAAAAGCAAATGGATGGTATTTAAACCTTGTTCCGAGATGTACTTTCTACGATTTTCCAATTAACCTCCAACCTGACACCACTTCACGCTTCTAGATCATAAAGGAATGGCTCTAAACTGCCTTGAGCACAGCCGACTCCCGGGTATGCCTCACTCCTTTCTGACTAAATACTTGCATGGAAACAAGGATTGCTTTTCTGCTGAACCTTCCTACATACTGTCCCAGGATTCTTTCTTTCATTGGAGATAAGAACTTGGGCCCAGTCACCCTGTAGGAATTCAGGGCAGTGAATTGCTCCTTCCTAGATTTAGCTGTTAGTGACATAATCAAGCAGTTGAGTCAAGCCTCACCTACAGCTGGCATTGTCTCCAGATTTCCCAGTTTAGAAATCATTAACTTTCATTGTTTAACCCAGTTTACGTTTATGCGCTTTGAAGTATGAAGACTTGGAATTGCTTTTGATTTCTATGTTTTATTCACTTAGTTAGCATTGCTAAAACAATCCAGAATGTTTACAAATATTTTACAAACTTCTCATAGAAGATCAAAAAGGAAATATGACTGTTTGGTGTCTTGGATTGTTTTCTGTTGATTGAACAAATTATCTGAGATTGGTGATTTATACAGAACAGAAGCTTTTCTGGCTCAAAGCTCTAGAGACTAGGAAGCCCAAAACCATGGAAGTGGCATCAATTTGGCATCGGATGAGGGGCTTTGGGCCACATAATCACATGCTGTTATATCTGGTGAGATAGAACAAATTGCAAGTTCAAACCTCCCTTCTCACAATGCCATCCTTATCACCTTATCTAATCCTGATGATGTCCTAGCCAAAGACTCTACCTCTAAATAGCATTAATATATGAATTTGAGGATTCCAATTCCAACACATGAATTTGGGAGGAAGATGAGCACAAACCATGGCATACAAGAAATAAAAGGGCATCATATAAGCAAATCCTGCTCTAAAGACTTTTTCCTCTTTCCTGCTATTTCCGAAGAATCAAATAGCCAGATCTTTTTCACATTCTTTGCAGAGAATGAAATATTGGATTAGATCTAGTATTAGCTATTCAACTCCTCCAGTGTTTTTTGAGATTGATTTTTTTCTTATTACAAAGTCGGATATACAGAGAAGAGGAGAAACAAAGAGGAAGATCTTACCTCTGATGATTCACTCCCCAAGTGACCACAACGGCCGGTGCTGTGCCGATCCGGAGGCAGGAGCCAGGAACCTCCTCCCCTCCAGGTCTCAGGTCTCACACGCAGGTGCAGAATCCCAAGGCTTTGGCCCATCCTCGACTGCTTTGCCAGGCCACAAGCAGGGAGCTGGATGAGAAGTGGAGCGGCCAGGATTACTATAAATATATGGGCAGTATCTTCCTTATTAACCTTTCATAGACATCTCCAAGCAGAATTAAGGCTTCTCTTGTGTACTGGTTTGCCAGGATGACAATAATGAAATGTCACTAGGATTTATTTCCTCCCACTTCTGGAGCCAAGGCCAAGGTCAGGTTTGGTTTCCTCTGATGTCTTTTTCCTCTAGGTGCTAATGGCCATCTTCACTTCACTTCAAGTCAGCCTGTCTGTGAGAAAATGTGTGTGCTTTCTGTGTCCACCTGCTATTCTGTTTATGTGGATACTACGTCCTTAGTGTATGCCTAAAATACTTTGTTTTAACTTACTTACCTATTTAAAGGCTCTTCCCAAATAGAATCACACTGTGAGGCAAGGATACAGATTTGGAGGAGACACACACCCATCGCATCACACTGCACCTGGGCTGACATGCATGTCTACCTGCTGCTCTTGCCTGGCTACACACCCCTCCCCTGACTGGCAAAACGCATCACTTGTCTCCATGCCAGTGGACAATGAAGGATCATTGCTCACTGCATAAGTTAGTTGAAATCTTCAACACATTCTAAATTTGGAAAGAAACACTTCACTACAACCAAACAAATTTTTCCCAAGAACAGGAACAGATGGCTCAAAGAAAAATTCCAGCCCACAGATGTGTTTTGTTTAGCCACATTGTTTTTGTTTTATACAATTAGGAGATTTCATTTTTGAAAAATCTAGGAAATTGACTTCTCTTGAATATATGGGGCTATCTGGAGACTTACGACATGTTCCCACATGGCAACAATCAACTTGGGCTTATTTCAGACTAACACCTTTTTTTAAAAAATTTTTCAAATTAATTATAACTATTATCTGAAATTCATATGTGTCTATCATATAACTGTAGCAATTAAGATTTTGCAAGTCTCATTTCATCTATTCCACCATTTTTTGCATAAATATTTTAACACAAGTCCCAGGCATCTTAGCATACCTTTGTAACTGAAAGAGATTTCATTTTTCATTATGGCATTATTATATCTTTATAAATAAATAATAACCCATTAATATAAAATGAAATGATAATGTTTCAATGCAAATATCTATAAGTTATGCCAGGATGATTTTCCTAGTCTTTAATCTTCCAATAATACACTCAAGTTATAACCAAGGAGGATACGGTTTGCAATTCACTTCCTTCTGTTGCATTTTAAGTGTTAAAGTTCATAAACAGCTGCTTTCTAAAGTTTAAAATTCTGGCATTGTGGCTGGCCAAAAACTGAATAGTCTTAAGGGTCTGTTGCAACAACTATGACCAAAAACTTTATCCAGGCTTTTTCCCCCCTTTTATTTCCTTTTTTTTTTTAAATGTTACTTTCTTTTCCTAAAGAAAAAAAAAAAGATTTGGTTTCAAACCAAGACGGCTGTGCTGTGGTGCCACAGCTGAAGCTGCTGCCTGCGACGCTGGCTTCCCATGTGAGAGTCAGTAAGATATTTGGCTGTTCCCCTTGCATACAGCTCCATGCTAATGTGCCTGGGAAAGCAGCAAAGGATGGCCTGGGCCCTTGGGCCCCTGCCACCCATACGGAAGACCTAGTGGAGGCTCCTGGCTTGGGCCTGGCCCAGCCCTGGCCTCATGGCCATTTGGGGAGCAAAGCAGTAGACAGAAGATCTCTCTGTGTGTTTTTGCCTTCTCTCTGTGTAACTCTGTCTTTCAAATAAGTAAATAAATCTTTAAAAGAAAATTATTTGGGGCCAGAGTATAAGGAAGGCACAACTTCTACAGCTCCAGGAAGTGTACAGGTTCCAGAAGAAACCACCGGAGCAGAAACACATGTGGTGTAGGATGGGGGAGGTTCCTGGAGGGTGAGGGAGGGATTGACCTGGCACCTCTGGGCAGAGGGCTCACTCCCATTGATTCTGGATGTAACTTTTTTGTACATTCTTAGGACTTGCCTGCTGAACTCTCTATCCTGTGTCGTCCTTACGCACAGCTACTTTCGGACTATGTGGAAGATGATGATCTAATCTTTGCTGGTGATCTTTGCTCCTGCTGTTCTAAAATAAGAGTCCTAGTACCTGTTGGGGCACATTCTTGTATGAAACTGATGCCTCATAGCCAACAAGAATATAAAACTGATTCAGTCTGGGATATGGAAGTAGCTGGCATTCACAAGCCCCAAAATTATGGGCTTAGTAATTTAAATTGTATGCAGCAACAGAGAGTACCATCTTCTCGCATCTGCAAACCAGTGAAAGTTGTACTTGTGTTAGGATTCTCCAGAAAAAATGGAACCAAATGGAGAAAGAGAGACAGGAAGGAAGGAAAAAGAGGAATTATTGTGAGAATTGGATCATATACTTGTAGAGGCTGGAAACAAGTACATGATCTGTCCTCTGGAAGCTGGGGGACCAGGAAGACAGGTGCTGTGATTAGGTACCGCCTGAAGATGTAAGGTCCTTGAGGTAGGGGACAACATTTTGAATCAGGAGGTCTGGAACTCTGACAGCAAGAACCAGACAGAATGTTCGATCTAGCTCAATAACATGCAGAAAACTCTCCTTTCCCTTTGGTTCTCTCTAGAAGTTTGACTGGCTGGTGCTCATGCTGACAAGGGCAGATTTCCCTTACTCAGACTGTTGACAGATTCACCCAGAAATATTGTCTCATTTCCAGTTATCCCTTAGTCTAATAAAGTTGACACAAACAATTAACCATCATGTTGACCAATTAGTTTTCTTTTAATATCAGAATGAAACCATAAATTAAACCATATTTAGTGTGTTTTGATCCATGGATCTCATCATCTTTAGTGGTGCCTCAAATTTTTATGTCTTTAGTCTGGGAGTATCAATATCACCACATGATTACTGAAAGAAACTCAAGAATCTTTTGTGTATTGCCTCCTAATTCTCACCTGATTATTTTTATAACTGTGCTGCATCTACATTGCCAAAGCATTCAGCCATTACGTTATATTCCCCTCCTTACATCTGACATTTAGTCTTAGTTTTATTAGAAATGGTATCTGATGTTCACCATCATTTTGTCAACACCTCTTTCAACATTTTGATTCTTACTCTCCTCCAGTAAATTAACAAAGAATAATATTGAGCTATTAAATGTTAATGATAGCTTGAATATATATGAAACCCTTGCCTCATTTTCCTACTTTGAATACCTTAAATACACTACTTAAACACACACTCAGTTTCCTGCAAGCATAAATTGTTGATGTTGAATATTTTTTTCTTCCCCAAATGAATGCCTGATATTTTCCTCCTGGTAACCGGCAGATTTTTATTTCTTTCCTGTTATAGTATAATGATTTCACCAGATTATATCTCAGTAATGGTCAGCTTTGCTCAGTTTAATCCAAAAACCTCAGTGCCCATTCAATATTCAGTTTCAATTCTCGATTTATTTTAGCTTCTCAAATGACTGATTTTGGTATTTTTTCATTTGTCAATAATTGCTTCAGGTGTTCCTATTGTGCTTTTTTAACATCTTTGTCTATTTTATTTTTTCTTGAACACCTCCAATCTCTCTTTTCTTTCTTTTGTTTGAATTTATATTTTTTCCCTTCATGTCACCTTCCATTTCTCTTGAGGTAATATCTTGTGTTTTTTTTTCTTTTTCTTTTTTTACAGATCTCAAACATTTTATTACAAAGCAGAACAATGCAATGTAAGGGTAGAAGATTACACATTACTATTTATATTATTTCAGAATATATTACAGCTTTGTCTTTCCCTTCATCCTTCAGCAAGGCAGTTCTGCTGGTGTTGGGCAGCTCTGGCCTTGGTATACTTCCCCGCTTGGTCCCCAGTACTCTACTCAAGCTGCTGTCTCTGCTTCTGCTTTCTTAGTCATATGCTTCCGATACTTCTTTTTCCTCCATTCTTGCTTCCTGTCTGTGGCTGTTTTCTCAGCAGCTGTTTTTTCTTTTTTTTTTTTTTTCCAGCTTTATTTTTCTCCTTGATGTCCTCTGGGGACAGCAGGGTCGCATTGCCAGCACTCACAGGGGCTACTTCATCCATTGTGATCCCGGCAGGTTGGACACAACGTTGCTCTGCGGTGCAGCTGGATTGGAGATGATGTGGAAGCTGGACAGAGCATCTAACTTTAGAAATAGGGACTACATCATCTTCGGAGTTTCCGTGTGCTCTGGATTTTTTTTCTTTTCTTCTGCTTTTTGCTGGTTGAACTTGATGTACTCCTGTTCATAAATCTCAACCAGGCTCAAGTTACTGTTCTCTTGGCCCCAGGTGAAACGCTTCTTACACTCATCTGCATCTTTCTTGGGTTTCTCTTTCCTTATTACATCAGCCGAAGCCTGATCTCTTATTCTCTGCTTAATGATATCTTCCAGTTGAGGGGTGACTTCCTCTGTGATCACAGGCGCCATCCGGACAGCGTGGTCACAGTGCACAGTACCCTCCTGCAGGCTCTTCTCTGCGGGCTTCTATGCAGTCACTTCACCTTGAAATTGCCACGATTTTTTCCCTCCTAATAATTGTTTTTCCAAAGACGCAATCTTTTCATTCATTTCTCCTATCTTTTTCTTTTTTTTCAAAAGAGGATTTAACTTCCTCTGAATCTTTTTTTACATTTAAAACATCTGCATCTTCAGTCTCCTCATCATCTGGGAAAGCAAACATCACTCTGTTTTTGTTTATTGTCTTCACTTTCAGGGTTGTTATCTTCATCTCTGCATTAGAAGCAGAAAGAAAGTGCTTTTTTCTTCTGCTTCCTCCTCAGCTTCTTCCTCCGTTTGATTCTAGCTCATTATTCTGAGTTCCTGCTACCTGTACTTTCAATTGCATCAAAGAAGTCCTTGTCTTTCAGGTTTCTGGAAATTTAGCTGACTTCAGCTTCTGATTTCCAAACAGTCCTCCCTCCTCTTCATCAGCATCAGTATCTTCAAAAAGATCAAAATCATCTTCCTCCTCTTCATCATCATTGCCATTTTTTCTCCCATGTTTTCTAAAAAAGTCTCCATTTCGGGCAGTTTGAAGAATTTCTCATCCACTACGGCCTTCTCTCTGGTTTTGCAGGTGCTTGGTTTTGCCCCTTATCTGCGGTTCCAATCTGCTGTGGTGCTCCAGCTAGCTGATATCAAAGCTGAGATCCGAACCCGCATCGCTGAACACGGGGCTTTTCCGGGCACTTCTGCTGGACTCTCGTGTGTCCGCCCCGCCTTCAGAACCGCCACCGTCCGGGCCAGACGTTCCTTCCTCCTCGGAATCTCGCTCGGCCTCCTCTTGGCCTTCAGCCTCAACCTCCATCTCCGAGCCACCCTCCTCACACTCCTGGTCTCCAATCTCGGGCAAGAGGCTGATGTCTTCGTGTCCAACCACCTCACCAACTGCACTTAGGAAGCACTGCATGATCGGTTCCTGCTGAAATTCCAACTGTTGCCAAATCTGCTCCTCATCGAGTTTCTGTAAAGGCCTGCCATCGACCCTCCTGTTCTCTAACACCTTATTGAAGTCGTAAAGTACTTTCGTTAAGGAAATCCAGTTGGGTGCCAGCTCATCCTGAGTCTGAGGAAGCACTCGTGCGGGCGGTGGCCTCGCTGTCCTGCATACACACTGGTTGAGCCCGCCCCAGGCCCACGGAGACATCCAGGCTGGTAAGTCCCGTGGTGCAGCATCTTGTGTTTTTTCCAGTTTCACTGTTATTTCAGTTACCTCTTAATCATTTCTGCATTTCCAAACCACAACATATAAGCTCTTATTTATCTACTCTTTTATTTCTTATTTCGACTTTTTAAAGTCTATTAGATAGTTTTGAAAAATGAGATTATGCCTAGCACGGTAGCCTAGTGGTAAAATTCCTGGCCTTGCATGCACTGGGGTTCCCATCTGGGCGCAAGTTTGTGTCCCGGTTGCTCCACTTCCCATCCAGCTCCCTGCCTGTGGCCTGGGAAAGCAGTTAAGGATGTCCCAAAGCCTTGGGACCCTGCACCCGCGTGGGAGACAGAGACAGAGCGAGAGGGAGAGAGACCTAACACACCATCATTTTGATTATTCCAGTGGCTGGCAGTCACTGTGTCCAACCCACACTCATTTACATAACAGAGGAACATAACAGCTCTCAGTGGCTTGTGGGCAGTAGCACTCTGAGGGCTGCCCAGTGAGTCCATGGTGGTCTCCAGAGTGCAGTACAGTTTAAATGCTGGGAGATCAAATGGGGCGTAGAACATTGGGAAAGGAATGGTGTTAGAACATTGGGAAAGGAATGGTGTTAGGAAGGACTTTCACATTCCAATGTCCTAGCATTGCTCTAATTGTTTTTCCTGAACATATTAAACTGCTTCTTCTGTGATTGAAAAGAAATAAATATAAATTCAAAAACATCCTCACTAAAATCAAGAAAACATTCCAATTGTACCAAAAAACATTTTGAAAGGAATGAAATTATAAAGCTATGAATTCTTGCACTATTACAAGAAGCCCCTTAAGAATACCCTTGGCTTATATCATAGGTTACATCTAAGAAAGACTGAAACAAAGCAGTGACCTTTTAGTTTGGAATTGATTCTTTTAGCCTGCAATTCATTGCTTTAGTTTAGTGGAGATACAGCAGTGGCATTTAACTGTGTTGATAGAGCCAGGGGCAAGGCTGTGGGCCGTCAGTGGGAACTAGTAAGGCAAACTGTTGGCATAAAATAGGAGCCTGCTTCAGGAGCTAAGTTTAAAGAAAGATTTTTTTTCGCATACTTCTGAGAGGGAACATAATTTTTCATTGTTAAGTCTAGTGGCTCTTGAGAAAGAAAATGGGTTATTTTGCATAGGAAACAACAACAGAACTGGATAATAACTACTGGATACTCAGTATGTTACAGACTCTATGCTAAGGTTTTGATGATGACATCCTCTAGAAAAACAATCATTGGGCCATGTTTCACATGAAACCAAGACTAGGAGAGGTGAAGTGTGCGGTTCAAGGCCACACAGATAAGGTTCAGAATTTTAATCCATGGTTCCTATTCTTTATATATATTTCTTTATATATCTTTATATATCCATTCATTAATTATATATATTTCTCATATATATATATATATATATATATATATATATATATATATATACTCCCCAAATGCTCACAATGGCCAGAGCTGAACTGATGTGAAGCCACGCGTCAGAACCTGCTTCTGGGTCTCCCACAGGGGTCATGGACCCAAAAGACTTGAGTCATCCTCCACTGCTTCCTCAGGACAAAAACAGGGACCTGGATCAGGTAGAGCAGCCAAGACACAACCTGATACCCAAATGGGATGCTCGTCCCAGTAGGTGGAAGATTAGCCTGTTATGCCATTGCACTGGCCCCTAAGGTCCCTGTTCTTACCCTTACCCATTAGAAATGATTTCTCTCCTACAGAAGGCTAATGTTTGACCTCAAGAACAAGAACATACTTCCCATAAAGCATGAAAGAAAGCCATGCTGAAATAATTTAAGTACCCAGCTTGCTGATTGTTCCTACTGGTGCAAGCATAAATTAGAGTGGGTGAGAGTTGGTTGGGCTTCACTGCAGCATCAGCTGGTACAGGCTGGCACTGGGCACTAATTCTGTCAAGTTAAACCGCAGAACTACCTGGAGAGTACAAAATCTGGGAGTGGGAGTAGCCTGGAAGAGAAATAGTGGGCAGCTCCCTTTTGGGTTACCACTCCCACTGGACAGCATGAAAACCAGGATTGGGGCAGGAGTGGCTAGACAGAAAGGCACCCGCCAGTATGTGTGTGGGCTGGATAATAGGGCAGTTTGGGTTGAACTAGGCTTGAATGTCCATTGACATGTTCAAGACCTAAATGGGATGTGGGACAGACTAAACAAGTCTGCGGTACATACTGGCAAGCATGGGAATCAGGGTAGGGGGCAGGCCTGGTGGGGGTTATGAGGAATCATCCCAACTAGGCTGCAGCTCCCACTGGTTTACGTGAGGGTCGAGTATTAGTGGGTAGTATCGGGCTGGACTACAACAACCACTAGTTTGCATGGAAGACAGGGCTGGAAACAGAACTGACTTAGCAATTGCAACCACCAGCATGTGTATAAGCTGATTGGGGCGACAGACTGTGTTACACCCTGCATTGGCAAGCACACACAAGAATCAGGTCTGGGATCACCTCAGACGAAGTTTCTATGGGGATCCCTCCAACTGAAGTGCTGATCTCAGAACTTCAACCATGAAGAGACTGTGTCAGTCAGTGGATTCTGAAGAGATTTCATCATTCTTGGAGTGGTGAGATTGGCAGCATTTCAGAATTGTTGAACATCAAAACTGCTTGGGCAGGCCCCTTGGAGCATACTCCACGTCGGGGACCTGCAAGGGTGGGAGGCTGGGTGAGACATTTCCCTTTATCTCTTCCCTCACCGCGGATATGGAAAAATAATATTAATGTGGAAACAATGGTCTTACCCACTTTACTATAGCCCTTGACCCTTTGTGCCCTAATCAACTACCAAAGTAAAAGAATTAAAAAATTAATAACTTAAATACCCAGCTCTCCAGACTCTGCCGGCCCAGGGTTTGATCTAAAGGTTTGGTGTCTGGCATGCCTAAGATGACAGCACCCTGGAGCTGGATCAGAAATGGAGCAGCTGGGACACGAACTGGTGCCCTACCCTTGTGAGCAGAGGATTGACCAGTTGAGCTACTGTGCCAGGAACCTGGTTTTTGAATTTTAAACTAGGCTCTGTATTGAAGGTAAATTCCAATTATTTTGAACACTGTTGGATTCAATTAGCACATATTTATTTAGGCATATCTGCATTTGTTTTCATGAGAAATATTGCTGTATAATTTTCTTTTAGTATCTTGTATGATATTGGTACATACACTATTACCTTTCAGTCTGCCTTGTAATTTTTTCTTGATAACTGGACTTGACCTGTAGGGTAAATAGGCCTTTGGTAATACACTGGTGAGGTGGGGTGAATATGGAAAGCATTCCATTGGTCTATGACCAAATTTCAGTCCTTTAGTGAGCCTGTGCCACCAGTGTGGACTCCACATGTTTCCCTTCTACTGCTTCCACCCTGAAATACACACCTCACGTGGAAAAGGGTTGTACGGGCACTTGGGGTTGGTATCTCTCCTCTTTCATGTGCAAGGCTGTTGCCAGTTGGAGCAGAGTAGTTCCCTGGCACCAGGTCAGTTAAATTCCAGTATAATCTCTAAACTCTGGTTAACCAATGTCTGTTGAGAACAAATCGTGTTAAGAAGAGCAGAAGGCTCTGGGTTCCTTTTCCCTCCATTAGCACATTCACTGTACGAAACCTGATAGGACTCAGGAGGTAAAAGTCACCAAATGCCGGGACTTCCTTAAGATTAAATATCCCGGAGTTTTTAAGTCTCAGACTTGGCTACACCAAGCCACAGGCAAGGAATCCTTTCCTTTCATAGCACTGGTTCTGCAGTTTTAGCTTTGGGCTTCTGCGCAGCCAGTTGCACATTCACCTGTCTGTTTCTTCATTCTGGTGAGTAGTGGCTTTGCCCAGTGATCTCACTTCTCTTCCAGATGTCAGAGTGACGCTGATTTTTCAGTTTGGATTCTACCTGTAATGATAGTGTGGCAGCTTCAACACTTTTTACACAATAGGCTGGAAGCTGGAAAACATTCTTCATAGATCTGAATTACTCAATATAGTGGATACTGAGCCACATGTGGCTATTAAAATTCTAACTAAGTTAAAATTTAGTTGCTCAATCTCAACTACATTTCAAGTGCACAGCAACTGCTATGATTAGCACCTACTGTACAGGAAAACACTGGGAACATTTTAGCATTGAAGAGATTTCCGGCAGATTGTGCAGCTGCAGTCTCTTGCTCCTCAACAGGTACTCTGACAAACAGCAGTGTTCTAGCACAAAGAATTTGTTAAAGCACACACACTCAGATCCCCAGATATCCTTACGCATATTTAGCTTTCCCAGTGGGGAGGGGATCAGAGGATAAAACTGCATTCTGAGGAAACAGTATGCAAATCCAAGTGGAACAAAACATGGTTGTGCATATCAGGGGCAGAACAGTAAGAGTCGGTAGGCTGAGGTAGGCTGAAGAGTTTTGGGGCACTGTGGATTGTGACCCCTGGGAAACTAGCTACTGACCAATTTAAAACACGGGTTGAGATGGAAAAGCATAGTGAGTAAGCCACCTTCTGTGGTGCCAGCATCACATGTAGGCACTGGTTCGACTCCCAGCTGCTCTACTTTTAATCCAACTCCCTAATGTGTCTGGGAAGGCAGTGAGAAGGGCTCAAGCACTTGGGCTCTCACATAACTTTGTGGGAGACCTAGAAGAAGCTCCTGACTCCTGTCTTCATTACTGGCTCAGCTTTGACCTTATGGTCATTTGTGGAATCAACCAGTAGATGGAAGATCTCTACCTCTGTCTCTCCCTCTTCTCTGTAATCCTGCCTTCCAATTAAAGGAAATAAAATCTTTAAAAAGAAACAAATAAGTGAAACAGGGGTGCCTGAATGTGGATTTGAGGACACAGCCCTAGCGGCAACGTGAAGGCTCCGATCAGTAAGTCGGAAACCTAGGCAGCAGGCAGAAGTTTCTGACACCCACCTTGATGGCTGAATAATATTCTATTGTGTTTGTACACCACGTTCTCTTCACACATGCATGCATACACTGTTGGGTACCTGTATTGATTCCATACCTTGAATACTGTAACTAGTGCTGCAGTAAACATGAGACTTCAAATAACTTTTGATACCAGACATAAAGAATGAAATAATGTCATTTGAAGCAGAATGAGTAAAACCGGAAGACATCATGTTAAACAAAGTGAATTATATATAGACAACTATCATAAGCTTTCCTCTCATCCAAGAAAATTTTACAAAATGTAGATGTAAACATAGAGTAGTGGTTACTAGAGATTGCAGAGAGAGGCCAGAGGGAAGCTGTAGAATGGTACTATAAACAGTTACATAGAAGAAATACTTTCTAGTGCTCCACCTCATAGAAGAGTGAGCAGAGTTCCCAGTAAACTATCAACGTATTCTATGAAGAACCAGAAGAGAGGAGCTCAAAGGTTCCAAACATAAAGAATGAAAAGGCTATGGAAATACTAATTACCATGATATGATCAGTGCATGCTGTGTGAAATGCCTGGAAATCTCACAATGTACTAACAAATATGAACAATTACTAGGAGTTAATAAAAGCCTTTGTGAAATATAAAAAAATAAAATTATAGAAAGATCCCACACAGACCTAGATGCAGTGAGAATTTCTTAGGAGCAGGAATTTAAGAGAGAGAAAGATGCAGAGAGAGAGCTAGACAACACAACAGGACCTGACTGACTGCTCATGTGCGCTAGAAATAAAGAAGGCGTAAGTGTCAAATATGGAGGACTGAAAAAAATGGGCTGCTTTATCAAATTAAGCAATCCTGGAGAATATGTGGATTTAATGGCAAGTAACTGAGGCTGGCTTGTGCCTGCTAAGTCTAACATTTCTGGAACATTAGTTGCTAAGTGACCTGCTAAATGTCAGTCATGTTAATATCCATTCCATAGAATTGATATATTAATAGTCAACTGACACAGTGTACAGGAACACCCTTTGCTAGTGTACGAGTGACATATATAGCTTATCTGGTTTCACTTCTGCATGAATGTGTAACCCAAAGTTAGCAGGCAGATAAGGCTGAAGATATTGCCTACGTGGGTACAAAAGCAGCCCCATCCTTCAAGTTCAATAACACAGAAGGTGTTAGAGGAAAATGCTGGAGAAAATGAAAGATGTAGAGAATCAAGAAATATAGGATAGCAAATCATCATTTAGATATATACCCCAGCTGCTCCTAAACACAATAAATTGTTAGAACTTTCCATCAAGTGGAAGAAAATAGATGCTGTTATTTTGGAAAAAGCACTTATCAAAAAAGTCAACTAAGCAATTATTAGCTGTGTTTATTTTAGATGAGGACACATCTTCAGGGCCATCTTTACCTTACAGGTAATCACATGCTGCATTTCAATTTTCATCTACAGAGAAATTTAGGGTTAAAATATAATACAACTTAATGGTGAGTACCAGTGCATATATTCCCCGATGACACTTGGTTATTTGTTCGGAAAACTGCTAGAAACTTTAACCATCTGTTTAATTTGACAATATTTCATTGTGAAATTTAACGTTTTGATATGTACCTTTTTTCAGAATTTATGTACTGTTGGATTCTTAAATTCTACTCAATGAATACTCATGCATACCTGTGGAAGATCTGGCACAGTGTGGCAAAGTGGTAAGGCCCTGGTGGTCCCCTTCTCTCAAGGAGCTAATCTCGTGGCAGACACACCTGCAAACAAACACGCAGGAAGTGAGGGCATACTCACAGGATTATAAAACAGACTAGGGATTATAAAACAATCCTAGGGAACAAAGAAAGTCAAAATAACAGCTGCCATTTGGGATAAAAAGTTCAGTTCTGACTCAATGTGAAGTTTTCCGAATACTGCTCTGATAGCTGACATAGTCTTGAAGTCAGCATCACCTCCAATCCCTTGGAAGTACACACAGCAGGAATCCGCCACTTAGTTCATCTAGCTGTGGACAGAATACCTGCAGCTTACCCCAGCTGCAGACAGTCTGTTTGCCTGTCCCTAAATCTGGATTTGCCTTGTGGTTTGCTTTGATCCAGAGTATGGCAATATGACTTTCAGTGAATTGCAGGGCTGGGTCTTAAGGAGCCTTGCAACTTCTGCCTCCACTCCCTGGGCATTGCCCACAGCCTGACAATGCAGTATGCTGGGAGATGGGAGGCTCCGGGGCCTCAGCTCAGCTGCCCCTGGTGCAGGGATTGCAGACTACAAGCGGGCCATGGTCTGTTTTTGCAGGACTCCTGGGGTTTGTTTTTTATATATATAAAAGAATATGCAATAGAAACAGAGCCTAAACTGTTAACTATCAGGTCCTTCACAGAAATTTTGCTGACCTTTGCTATAGCTGACGTAATCTTGGGAGTGAGCCTAGAGAAAATCAGAGAGGAGCCACCCAACCAGCTCTCAGGATTGTGAGAAATATGAAACTAATATATTTTTTTCAAGTAACTACATTTTGGGCATGGCTTGCCCTGCAGCAACCGATAACTAAATTACAACCTGATAAATGCTACACAAAATAAAAAGTGACTGCCTCAGAAGAAATCATTTCAACACTTTTGGATGTTTTTACTTACTTCATTCAGGAAAAGTTTTATCCCCGAATCTGCTGACCAAGGCAGTTTTGCATTCTGGGGAAGCTGTAGCATCTAGGAGTACTACACTTGCTAGTTATTCAAGATGTAACCATTTTAAAACCAGGTAATACAATCTAACTTTTCTAAAATTAAAAAAAATAGAATTTGTACAATGTCATATTAATGTCTTAAAGCATCCCTGAAACTACTAGGACTATCTCTTACTGCAGCAACCCATCTGCAATGGAACCCACTGCTTTTGTTATTAATAGATTTCCTTTACACAGGGGTGAGCTGTCAGTCCAGGGGAGGGAAAGAATGGCTGTGATCAAGGCATACGACAAGGCAGCAAGCACTTTACCCTCAGCAAAGGGCACTGCAAACTGCCAGGGCTGGAGCAGGAACAGCATCATGACGGTGATTTAGACGGGAGTATTTATACAGTGCTTACTAAGTCCTGGACATAGAGTGTTTAAACATGCTTTTATCATGCACCACTTTTGACCTTATATTCACCTCTATTATTTTCATTTAAGCTTCAAGTTACCACAAATGATTTCTGAGGTTTTTTTTTTTTTTAATAAAAATGCCTCTTTTTAAATTAACTAAATAATTTTATTGCATTGAAAGGCAAGGAGAGAGATTTGGATGCTCCATATGCTGGTTTACTCCCCAAACACCTTCAATGACTGGGGCCGGGCCAACCCAAATCCACCAGCCAGGAATTCAATCCAGTCTCTCCCATAGGTAACAAGCGACCCAATCACCCCACCCACTGCTACTGCCTCTCAGTAGAAAGCTGCACTTTATAGTGGAGCCAGTCTTGAACCCAGGGACTCTAAGTTAGGATGAAGGTGTGAGAAGCAGCACCTTAACTATATGATTTTTAAATGCCATGTTATTTAACAAATTTTGTGGAAAAAGGAATGAAAATATAATGCAGTTTTCTACCAACTGTCGAAAGACGGCTGCCATATTTTACTCTCCTATTTTTCCCCCATTTACAGCAAAAAGGTTTGATAAGGAATAAGTTGTGCTAAGGGATTTGTCAACAAACACAAAAAGTGGTCATGCAACAGTCTTGATGAAACCGTGCAGGTCACAGTTGGGGATGGTGATTAAACTTAGCTAGTGGTTAAATACATCAGGTACGAGGAATTCTTTCTGTCAAGAACGGTGTGGAGATTTATCACATCATTCACAGGCCACACAAAACTATCAGCTTAAAAATCAGCCTGCTAGAGATGTATTGAATTTCAAGTCCTTCCTACAGTTGTCTAGGCAGGGCCAGAGCAGATGAATTCATGGGCCTTATGTGGCCTGCAGGCCAATGTTCCCCACCTCTGAAATACATCATTCACACACACTTGCTGTTCAGCAAACGGAGCAGTGCAATAACACACAAGTGAGTTGGCCATGGGCTTGGAGCAGTGTGGTAGCTCCTTTACAAATGCTGCCTCCCAGCTCCCAGTCTCACCTGGTGATCGTGCCCGTGCCTAATGCTCTCCCCCTTGAATCCTGAGCAGTTTTATGCTGACTCTTGAACAACAGAATATGGCAAAAATGACACTGTACAATTTTGGAGACTAGCTCCTGTTCATCAGATTGCGTTTTTCGACTCTTACAATGCTCTCTCTGATGAAGTCCAGGCCAAGAGTAGAAACAAATTCACCTACGCAAACAAAAGCCTGCAGAGTAATCCACTGATTAGAACTGATTTACCTAACATCGTCGTTCTTTGAAAAATTGGAGATATAGGCTATTTAAAACACCACATTTGTGTGTGGATGGAGGATGCCCTTTGAGAACTATCTTGTAGATGATGAGACAATCATTGTTAAATGTTTGTGCCCAGTGGAAGTTAATGATAAATTCATACTCACAGATATTCATGTGTCCAAGACTAACTGACCACAGGCAGAGTTTAAATGTGCACAGACCATACGTACTCTTGATTTATTTGTTATGAGAACGGATTTGGGGGTTTACATTAAAATACCATTTAAATACAGTAAACTCTTTCTGAGTTCATGAAATCTTGAAACGTATCACAATTGCTTTTTAGAAGCATGATTAGCTCTGGCAGAATCATCCATAGATACTCTAAATTAACTCAAACTTCAGAGCTTAGAGCTTTACCAATCTTGGATTCAGCTCAATTCAGTTCAGTTCCATTTGCCACACACAGTGACACATCTACTGCTGTCGCCCAAAGTATTAAATGCCAGAATAATCCAGATAATTATTATTCCAGCTACCTAGCTGAATCTGTCTATAAAGACACCTTGCACTGCAAGCTAACAGCCACCCAATGGACTAGAAAGGACAACTGATTGAAACTAATGAATGATGTCTTCTTTAACAATGTTAATGGTTCCCCAGAAACATCAACACTAACCCGTTTGTAGAGTCATTCTTTTTCACATTCTCCTATTACCTCCCCAGCACTTAAGATCTTTAAGAATGATCTCAACCACCTGTTTATCTCCCTCTTGGAGTAGCCATAGTGCAGGGCCCTTATCTGACTCATTCACTGATCTGTCTGGTGCCACCCGGTGAAACAATGACTTGTATAGTTAATTGATTCAAAGATACACTCTCACAGGCTGTTTTTCATCCTGATGTTTGGCTCTATTAGTCCCTCCCTCCCCCCTGGGAGATGCTTCAGTACAAGTGACCTCTCCTGAGAGTGTCATTTTTCTTGTCTGCATCATGGCTATGTTCTCCGTGCAGGGAGGGGAGACTTTTCCCTGCAATATTTTCAGTCTCCACCTAGCATACCAGCCGTTATCCACACAATGGGAACATTTTCATGATTCTTAACAGTGGAGAAACCTGGAGCATGCCTCCTTATCCTATTACGTATTCAATATTTTATACTTCCCCTGATGGAAAACAGTATGAAGAGCCCCATGGGACCTACAAGGAATTCACATCATCAGCTAAGTCTCTAAACATGGTGACCAAAAAAGACAGATTTGAACTGAGAAATTTTGCAAGTTACTGCCATGAAAACAGAAAAGGCAAGTGTGTATCCAATATTAAAACAGACCAATAGGGCCCAGTGCAATGGCTCAGTGGCTAAATTCTTACCTTGCATGTGCCAGGATCCCATATGGGCATCGGTTCATGTCCCAGCTGCTCCATTTCCCATCCAGCTCCCTGCTCGTGGCCTGGGAAAGCAGTTGAAGACGGCCCAAAACCTTGGGACTCTGTACTCATATGGGAGACCCAAAAGAAACTCCTGGCTCCTGGCTTCAGATCGGCTCAGCTCTGACTGTTGCAGTCATTTGAGGAGTCAGCTAGCAGAAGGAAGATCTTTCTGTTTCTCCTCTCCATAAATCTGATTTGCCTTTCTAATAAAAAGAAAAATAAATCTTTAAAAATATTACTAAATATAGGGGACAGCGTTGTAGCATAACACATAAAGCAGCCCCCTTTAGCATCCCATATGGGCCTCAGTCAGCGTCCTGGCTGCTCCACTTCGGATCCAGCTGCCCGTGGATAGCCTGGGAAAGCAGTGGCAGGTCTAGGCATTTGTCCCGTTACTCAGGAGGGAGGCCTAGATGAAGTTCCTGGCTCCTGGCTTTGGTCTGTTGCTGCCAGCCGGGGAGTGAACTAGGTGATGACCACCTTGCTCTCTCAGTTTCTCTCTCCTTCCTTCCCTCTCTCCTTCAAATAAATAAACGAATAAATCTTAACAAGAAAGCCATACAGAACAAATGCAGTGACGAATCTTGATTGGATACGTTCTACAAAATCAGTATGTTAGACTTGTTTTGACAAGTGGATCTGAATATGTACCAAATATTTATAAGGTATCTATTTCTTTGTTGTGATCCTGGTTTGGTAGGTGTGCAGAAGAGCATCTTTAGTTGGTGAGAAGAGCGAGCGCAATTCTGGTAAATTCCTGACAGTGTTGGGGTTGGGAGACAGGTATAAAGTGGTCATTGTGCTGTTTGAATTCTTCATGAGGTGGTGTGGGGCCCAGGCTGTTCACAATCCCACAGCGAAGTGACCAGGATGAGGACCTATTTCAGACGGTGACTACACGGAACGCCGTCACTGCTGAGGAAACCCACCGCCACCAACCAAAGACCAGCGTGTCCCCAGCAAGGTCCAGCTGCTGTGAGCAAACGCCACTGTGCTCCTCGGGCAGCACCTGCTGGCAGTGACTCAGGGCGAGGTAGACTTCAACTGCCCAGATCACGGGACACATTTCCTGAGGGAGCCTGACGCCTTCTTACCCTTCACTCCCCACCAACACAAGGAGAACTCGCATTTCTTCTGAGAGCGCCAAGAACTGCCCTCCAGATTTCTTCTTTCCCTACTTGCTCTCGGCGGAGTTCACCAGAGAAATCGCTCCGGGGCTGCGCCAGTCCAAACCGTGCATTTGTACCGCTCAGAAGGGCAGCCGGGGGCGAGAGCGAGCGGATCTTAACAGAAACCCTCGCCCTGTCAGCGGAGGCGCCCAGAGTCCCGGCGCGGTGGTCCCGGGCACAGCCGGGGGCGAGAGCGCGCGGCCGCGACGAGCCGGGGCCTCCCGGGCGCGCGCATGCTGGCGAGGGGCGCCGACGGCTGCCCCAGCGCGTGGTCTGCGCGCGCCGGGCCGTGCGTGCGACCGCGGGCAGCCTGCGTGTGCGTGGGGCCGAGCGCCGCCCGCTTCCCGCCTCCGAGCTGGTGCGCGCCGCGCCGGAGGTGAGTGAGGGGCAGGGGCCTGGGGCGTCCCGGAGGCGGCGGGAGCCCCGGGGTCCGGGGCGGGCGTGGCCCGGGGAGCGGCCTTTCCTGGGAACACCCTCCTGCGGGGGAAGCGGAGCCGCCCGGCCGGCCCGGGAGGCGCCGCCCACTCCCTTAACGGCCCTTCTTCAGGCGCCGTGGCCCTGCGACCTGCAGCTCCGGGCGCCGGTGAGCGTGCGGGAAGCGGGCCGGGGGCGCCGCGGCGGAGCCCGGGGGGCGCGTGGCGGGCCAGGCCGCGGGCGCACGTTGGCCACTCGGTCCCGCCCCTCTCGGCCCCGCTCCGGGATGCCGGCCTTACCTTCGCCATCCCAAGAGGGGCCCCGGGGTGCACGTCGCGGGTGCCACGGGAGACAGGGAGCGAGGCAGAGGGCCTGGGCCGAATGGTGGGACGCTGCCCCCGGGCGGGGGGCTTGGGAGGAGAGAGAGAGTAAAAAAAAAAAAAAGCTATGAGTGGGGCCCAAGGAGCAGGCAACCCCGGTTGGTCAGGGAGAGGCAACTGATTAGAACGATCTGGAAGGATATCTTAAAGGTCTACCTAGTGGAGTCTCACTTTTCCAAGCAGCGAGTTATTGGGTAACCGTCCTTCTTTCTAATGGCTTGGGAAGGCAACTCGATTAGAAAGATCTGGAAGGAAATCTTAAAGGTCTACCTAGTGGAGTCTCACTTTTCCAAGCAGCGAGTTATCGGATAACCGTCCTTTCTAATGGCTTGAGAAGAAAAGATTCGCAGGGCAAAAACGGGTGTATGTTTGGACGGGACTGCTTTGTCAAGGCAAAGCAGCACTGAGGAAGTCAACCGCGCGCCTGGAGGCACTGAGGTATTGAGGAGCAAAACTAACAAACTTAAGGTAGATGAGGACAATTTCCCAGCTCCTATGTTTTTGAACGTGAAGCCAAGCAAAACAAGGCCGTTTTTGCCCCAGTACAGCATCCCTAGGCAGGGGTAGTGTGTGTGGGTCCTGCCCGCCCTCTGGCAGCTGCGTGAGGGGCATGTGGATTCGCTTCCCCCGAGTGGCCCTTTGGGGTTTATAGGGAACAAAAGTTAAGCAGCAGCAGATTTTGTTGATGTACGTTGATGGTATTTCGTGGGACCAGACCACACATTTCTAAATTTTGTTTCTGTTGTGTTAATAACTTTATTGGGCACATCACAATTACTTAATATTGCCCCCATTTTCTCTACAAAGGCAGAATTGAGTAGCTGGAGTACAGTAGCTAAGCAGAGACTGGCTTGCAGAGAAAATATTAGTTGGTCCTTTTGAGAAAAAAGTTTCGTCCGTCTCAGGGATTGAACATGGATTTCTATTATTTTTTTAAAGATTTATTTGTTTTTATTGGAAAATCAGATTTGCAGAGAGAGACGGAACTTCCATCTGCTGGTTCACTCCCCAGTTGCCGCAATGGAGCTGAGCTGAGCCGAAGCCAGGAGCCAGGAGTTTCTTCCAGGTCTCCCATGTGAGTGCAGGGTCCCAGGGCTTTGGGCCGTCCTCGACTGCTTTCCCAGGCCACAAGCAGGGAGCTGGAAGGGAAATGGAGCAACTGGGATATGAACCAGCACCCATATGGGATCCCGGTGCGTGCAAAGCAAGAACTTTAGTTGCGAAGCTACTACGCTGGACCCTGAACATGGATTTCTACTGAATAAACTCTTCACTGTGACTTGTGCCAGTGTGGCACAGCATGTCATACTGCCACCTATGACACAGCATCTCATATTGGAAATCTGGTTCAGGTCCAGCTCCCTGCTAACAGTACTGGAGTGGGGCCATGGATGATGCTCAGTGGGCCCCTGGCACCCTGGAGTGAGTTCTGGCTCCTAACTCCGGTGCCTCCCAACCTTAACCGTTGTGACTAATTGCATAGTCAGTCAGAGGATGGAAGATCTCCTTTTTCTCCTTCAACAAAAACCCAAAAAAAGTTAGAACCGGGAAGTCCAGCTTGTTAAAAAAAAAAATCGTAAGTCAATTGTCTGATAATGAGTACTTAAACTATGTATTAGCTGGAACTATATTTGACTGCTGTTTTCATTGTAGACTTTGTATTTGAAAAATAAAGGTGCTATCTTTCTAGGAGAACAAGAAATTGATTTGCATCTCATACTGTTAACTAGTTGCTCTGTCTGTATTGATACAAGTTCAGTGCATGCTTGCTGGGCATCAACACATTCTGAATGCACACGGTTCCCTGCTGTGGGCTGGGGTCCCTGATTTGGAGTTGAGCTGGAGGCTGCCCGGCACAACCTCCCCATCTTTAGGTGGTCTGTCAAGCATGAGGTTCAGTCTCAGTCTTGGAATCTTGAACCTTCTAGCATGTTCTGCACAGCATGTCACCATCTTGAGGGCAGAACTTCTTCCCCACTTCTGCCTCAGCCTCTAACAAAGATCTAACATAGCAGAAACGTGAATGAATGAAATGGGGCTACAGAACTAAAAAGAAGGTGATGGGTGACTTTTTATTGAACGACTAGGATGGCAGACATCAGTAATATTGCTAACGTAGAAGAGTGGTGGGAAGAATTGTTGACCGGAACAGTGGTCCCTGTCCCCTCCGTTCCCGAGGTAGCTGTGTGTGGTGATAGGGCTGCTTGGAAGTGGTCTTCAGGTCCTTCTTGCTGGTCTACCTGACTTGCATGCTCTTCGTTTGAGGTTTCCAAGGTTGCCTGACCTGGTTATCCTGGTGTTGCTTCCTACTGCCGCTCGGCACCCGCTGCTCCCAGACTGCCCACACTTGGGTACAGAGGGGTAGCCACTTCTTGTACACTCTTGGTTACCCCCAGGAGTCAAGGCAGTGAGGTTGCATGCAAGGTTGCATTCTCATGCAGGCCCTGGGCTGTGGGAACAGAATGCTGGATCCAGAGTGTGGGCCTTGTGTGGAGGTGGTGAATGGGTCCATATCTAGTCTGCACAAGTCTGTTTTTAGTTCATATGGGAAATCCTCTAAAGGTAACTAGATGTTTCTCTCATGCCCTTTTTAGTAAGTATGTATATTATGTTTTACTGTTGAGAGTTTAACTGAAATGTGTCGTGGTGAAGGTTGTTTCACGTCATGTCTGTTCTGAGTCCTGTGTGCTTCCCGTCCTGGAGTGTCCCTTCCTTCTCCACATGAGCGGAGTTTTGTGCCGTTGTTTCCCTGAATAGACCTTCCAGTCCATTCTGCTGAAAGGACTCAGCTTAAAGGACACAGCTTAAAGGACTCGTGAGATACATGTGTTGGGTCACTTGATGGTGTCCCATATATCTTGACCACTGTTTTGAGGTTTTCTAACCTTTCCTCGTGTTTTTTTTGTTGTTGTCATATTGGGGTAACTCCAGGATTTTGTCTTCTGTCTCCACTGTTCTTTCTTCTTCCTCAAGCCTGTTGTTGAGGATTGCCATTGCATTTTCTTTTTGGCATATTGAATTCTTCATTTCTATTATATCTGGTTTCTTCTCAGAATCTCAGGCTGTGTGTAGGATATCATCCATATCGTGTTTAAATTCATTTCAGTAATTTATTTATTTGTGCCTTTGAGTAATCTTGTGATTGTTTTTTTCATTTGTTTTTGGGTATTTCAACAATCTCTTCATCTTCACATTCCAGTACTGAAGAATTGTGTAACTTAGGGAATTATGTCTTGTGTTTCTGCGTTTACTTTGACACATCTGTGGAGACACCTGTTTTTTGTTGTTGTTGTTTCTTTGATGATTTTTATCTTCTGATGTCTTGATTAAGTGATGCCTCCTTTAGTGGAAGTCCCAGAGGAGTGTTCAGGTTGAGATTAGGGTGAGCACCCAGGGTCATACCTGGGTTCATGTCCACCTTGGTTGGACATGAGAGGGAGTTAAAATGACTTTAACTGTCACCGTCATCTCACTTCCTGTCCTTCATGGTGCTAAAAACCTAGGTCAGCCCACAGTGACTACAACCCTCACTCATGCCAGCATATGAATTACACAGAAAATCTCTACAAAACCCTGTTACAATACACCTCTGGCAATCTAGGATCTCTTAGTTTTTCATGTCAGACACGTTGAATGTCCACAGACTCAAATACAAGTTGTGCCTTACTATGCAGTCACAGGATTTCCAGTCTTGCTGTTCAGGCCCCCCAGGGTCCCCAGGGGCTGTGAGCCTGCCCCACCCATACAGAGAGCAGCTGCCCGTGAGTGCTTCCCATGAGTGCTCTGCCTTGGGAGTTTCTGCAGAGTGTCTGCATCCCATTGAGTGTGCAGCCCCCTACTGAGCTGCCAGCACAGAGCCAAAGTCCATGGGGAGTGCATATTTGTCCCTCATTTAAAATTCTCTAGCCATGAATATGTGCAGATGCTGGCAAGTGCTATAGCTGGCGTGAGAGGCAACCAGTGTGCATGTGGGCAAGCCAGGCTAGGCGGCAGCATCCACTAGCAAGTACCAGGACTGGGTACAAATCATGTCAGGCTGGACCTCAGTACCCCTTGGCAGGTGCAGAATCCAGGACTGGGAACATTCCTGGCAGGGGAACTGAGATGGTATCTCTGAACTATCAAAACCACTCAGGTAACACTCTTGGAACACTGCCCCATATGGGGGTTCCTAAGGTGTCATCAAATGACTGTCCCCTAGCCCTGGGTGCTGATGTAGTTTGACCGCAAGGGACAGATCTTATGGGTGCTGTGTCTCAGCCTGACATGGCCAGCCCGTAGTTACCAGCAGGTATTGTGGCCTTACCAGACTGGGCTGCACACAGTCCACCTCTCACTGGTGGGTATTGCAGCCTGGCACAGCCTGGCTCATCCCTAGACCTGATTGTCATATGACCTGATGGGTGCCACTGCCTAGGCTGACATGAGTGTCTAGCCCAGTCTGGGGCTTCCAGCAACCCAGTCCACACCCCTGCTGACAGGTGCTGTGTCTTGCCCAGCTCGATCTTCCCACAGCCCCAGCTCTTGCACTCACCAGTAGGAGCTGAAGCCTAGCAGAGGAGTTACCCCAAGTTTCCCTACCATGCCCATCTCCAGCGCTCGATCTTGCCTGTGCTGGTGGGTGGTTCAGCCTAGCCTGGCATGGCCTGCCCAGTTTCAGTGCTCACTAGCATTATTGCAGCTTCACCCAGCCTGGTGTTGCCCACATCCTGCCCTGGCTCTTGTGTATGGCAACAGGTCCTGTGGCCTGGCCCGGCCCAGCTCACCCCGAGACTCAGCTCACGCAAATGCTGAGGAGTGTTGCATTCTAGCCTTGGCTCTTGTGCTCCCCAGGCAGGGCTGTGGCCTAGCAGAGGGAGTCCTTGAAGTTCCTGTACCAGACATGTTCCCAGCCTCAGATCTCTTGCCTGCTGGCAGGCCCTGCAGCCCTGCTTGGCATGATCTGCCCTCAGTTTTGGCCTTTATATGTGTTGGCAGGTGCTGTAACCTTGCCCAGCCTGGACTCTCCCAGCCCAGACTTCTGTAAGTGTAACTTATGTCTAAGGACAATGAAGTTCAGCTGTAAGAAGGCTATGGGACAGCGTAGCATTAAAAAGCTGATTTAAGATAGGCCCGCAGAATTTAGCAGAACCAAATCCATGCACCACAAAGCACTCTCAACACACAATAATCAGAAAGTTGTTTGCAATTAAAGAGAAAGAAAAACAGTTAAGATTTGAACATCATCCATCAAGGGAAAGACATCAGTACCTGGAATAGTATAGGTTGGGAGTCTTGGAACAGCTGCTTCAGGATTCCAATTAGGGCGTCTGGGCAAGGTTTCTTTTCCCCAAGTGAGATTCTAAGTCTCTCCTTCCACAGTTCCCCTAAAAATTATTCTGAACCAAGGTAGCATTCATCCTGAAGTGCTTATGTGACTGGACACAGTGGCTACTTTCCCAGGCATTGGCTGACTAGGGACCTGGGGGAACCCACATCTGACATTGTTTCATATTGCCAATAGAATAAAATAAATAGTTTTCCCTTGTAAGGAAGTCAAAGCCACAAGGAAAAAAGCACTTGCAGCTCTAGGCTTTTACATTCATGACACAAACAAGGATGTGGAAGACTCTTTATTTCACTTTCAAGCCTTCAGATGGGAAGAGGAATTGTCTGTCTTAGGCATGCGGGCGATGTCATCAGAAGTGCTGGCAGCTCGCACCTCAGGCACTGAAGATGGAGACCGCAGAAGGCTTCCTTAGTGACAGGGAGAAAGTGAACTCACTAGGATTTCATTTTTAGCTGCATTTTGAAGTCCGTAGTTAAATGGAAGACACATTTGGGAACTAGCAGCAGAGTTTGCATGAAGAATGGGTGTAAGCCAATCAGAGCAAGTTAGAGGAAGTGTGTAGTGTGATCTTGAATAATAATTGCAATATCCTCCGCTTGGTTCCTTCTGCGTACCAGCCTGCTCTTAAATGTTTGGTATCAATTATTTCGTGTGGTCCTCAGTACATGAAGCTAGTGTTATTTCCGTTTTACTAAAGAAACTAAAAGTCAAAAATGTTAATGCCTAACTTGGATTTGCCCACAAATCTCCTTGGGCTTTAGCTACAATCATCATTTCTGATTGATTTGCCTGTTGGGGTACCCAAGGCTCTATCTTCCTAACATGGTCCAAAAGTGCTCAGGCACTACGCTTTTGGTCTGGGGCAGCACATTGAGCCATTTCAGAACCTTCCAAGACTGCCTTAATTGATCTGACATACAACCAGTGGTTTTCACATTCTCCATACCATAATATACAGCAAAGTGAATTAAAGAGTAGAAACAAAGGCAAGCTTGGTCAGATGTCCCTGGTTGTGCTCATTCTGATATCAAACCTCGGGCAGTGGTGGGCTGTGAAAATAATTAGGTATTTAATGAATCTAATTGAATGCTGCATTTTTATGTAGGGTTCCCCCCTTTATAAGGAATTGGATACAGGACTTGATTGACGTCTATAATTGTGGTTTGTAATCAACTTATTATGTGCACAGGACATTTTCTAGGCAATTAGAATTTCACCTGCTTTGGAGTATTTTTTTTTCTTTTAACAGCACTTTTTTTCTTCTTTGGTAATTAACAACACTTTTTTTCCTCTTTGGTAATTAACAGCATTTTATCCCCCTTTGGCTGACCTTAGTATAGCATGCTTAGACTTAAAATTAAATTTTAAATTTGTATTTTCCTTTCTGGCACTTTTATAGTGCCCATGATTGGAAGCAGTGTAGCTTACTACAATAAGAAAGCTGATTTTTAAAAAGCAACAGTAATCTAACAAACTCAGGAGTTTGTGTTTGAATTCAGTTTATTCTCGGGACCATTAAGTGAATATAAGTACATTGGCACAGTAATGATACACCGCAGGGCACCTGCCAAGTGCTGGATATAGGGGTGTTGGTCATGAACAAGAGAGGCTCCTCTCCAGCCCTGCCTTTCGTGAAGAAGACAGCAAACAGCCATATTTTTAAAAGAAACTCCAGATAGGGTCAGTTGCTGAGAAGAGAATAATGAGGACTATAGTAGAAAATCAGACATGAGGACTACTTGCTTGAAGGGTCAGGGAAGTGCTGTGTGGGATGCTTTGCTGTCTGTAAAGTGTGAGAGGAAGCCAGGCTTTCTAAGAATCTGGCTTCTGGTTAGAGGGGGACACAGTACAGGTAGCCTCACAGACTCAGGGATTGCAAGGGCAGCCAGCTTGGCTGCAGTGGGTGTGGGATGGGGTACTGAGAGCAGCTGGAACAGGGGCAGGTGTACAGACTTGACCAATTTGCACCAAAGAGTTAAACTTTTACTGTCTCTTAGGTTTTCTTGTATTCACTAAATTTTTTTCTAATGAACATACGTTTTCAATTATAAAATTTTTACATGTGTATTTAAAGGATTACATTTGATTTCCTCTCATAGAAAATAGCCAGCATTTTTTACCCTGGGAAAGAATTTTGGATTATTTTTGTTTCAGTAATTGCACCATTACAGAATCCCTTTTTTTGTTTCTCTGGAGTCTTGGCTTTGGAACAGATTCTTTCCACACGCCCATGTATTTTCTAGTTCCAAGCATGTTGTTGATATTTTTAAAGAGGCATGTATCTGTATGACTAGCTATTCGTCTTCTTTGTAATACCTTGTTTTTGGGTTTTCATGAAGGGATTCTTGACTCTCTACAAAGGACAACAGGGCTGGACACTGTGTGGTTATTGTGAAATGGTCTTGCTTGCAGGTGATGTTGGTAGATGCTGCCTGTGAGTGAATGGGTTGTGGGAAGAGGACAGCATTTTCTGCTGCAGTAAAGCTCCCACTATTGAAAGGGCTATTGATCTTGTGTTTTGCATGAAGGTTGCCTTATATTAGAACATATGGTGCTTGTTCTTTTGGGGTTGTGTAGTCAATTTTTCTTTTTTTTTTCTCATCATATATTACTTTTTTATTGCATTGTTGGTATTGTGAATGACACATTGCAGAAATTATGTTCTATCTGAAATTCATGCTTTCCTGAAGTGGAAATCAGTTGAAAATTTGCAGTTCTCTCAGTTTTCCAGTTGTTGTTTTAATATGAGATATTGGTCTCCAGCTTTACTCCGTGATAGTCCGAGATGATGCATGATATAATTTTGATTTTTTTTTTAATTTGCTGAGATTTGTATTATGGCCCATAATATGGTCAATCCTGAAGAAAGTCCCATATACTAATGGAAAAAAGTGTATTATCTGTCTGTGAGATGAAAGATTTAGATGGATATCAATTAAGTCCATTTGCCCTAGTGACTGGGTGAGTTCTGTTGTTTCCTTGCTGAGTTTTTGTCCTGTTGATCTGTCTATTGATGTTAATGGAGTGTTAAGGTCCCACACTATTATTGTATTGGAGTCTATTTCTCCCATTAAACCCACTAAGATTTGTTTCACATAGTTAGGTGACCTGGTATTTGGTGTGTGTACATTTATTATGGTGATCTCCTCTTGCTGCATAGATCCTTTGATCATTATGTGGTGTATTTCTTCATCTCTTTTGATGTTTTTCAGGTCAAAGTATATATTATCTAATAAAAGAATGGCTAACCAGCTCATTTTTCATTTGCATTAGCCAGGGATATTTTTTTCCATCCTTTTGCTTTTAGTTTCCACCTATCATTGTTGGTGAGATGTGTCTCCTGTAGGTAATAGATAGATGGGTCCTGCTTTTTGATCCGGTCTGCTAATCTGTGACATTTGATTGATAAGTTTAAACCATTTACATTCAGGGTTAACATGGTTAGGTGGTAATTTAGTCCTATCATTTTAGAAATGGGCCATTTGTTTTATGATTGAGACTTTTATTGTCATCTTACTAGGATGTTTTTCACATTTTCCTTTGGTTTTTGGTAGGTAATATTACTTTTCTCTGTCAAGAGAACATCTTTAAGTATCATTTGTATGGCAGGTATGGAAGAGGTGTATTCTTTGAAATTTTCCTTATTGTGGAAGAATTTTTTTCATTTTCAAAGATAAAGGAAAGCTTTGCTGGATATATTATTCTGGGCTAAAATTGTTCTGTAAAATCTGGAAAGTGTCACTCTGTTTTCTGGCCTGTAGGGTTCCTTTGAGAGGTCAGCTATGTGTCTGATTGGGGTTCCTCTGTATGTTAATTGCTTTTTTGTCATGCATATTTGAGCATCTTTTCCTTATGTTCAACTGAAGAGAGCTTGATTATCATGTGTCATGGTGAAGATCGCTTTTTGTCAGCCCTGTAAGGAGTTCTGTACATTGTTTCCCAATTCTTTCTCCAGATTAGGGAAGCTTTGTTATTTCATTGAATGCATCTTTAAATCCAGCTTCTTTTTCTTCACCTTCTGCACCTCCCATAACTCTTTTATTTGGTCTTTTAGTAATTCTTGAATTCTTAATTCTTGAATACTTTTATTTGCTTGATTCAGTTCATCTTCCAACTCTTTGATTGCTGCCCCATTGTAGCAAAAGGTATCTTCCAATTCTGAAATTCTTTCTTCTGTTTCATTCATTCTATTATGGAGACTTTCCACTGAATTTTTAATTTTCTCCATAGTGTCCTTCAGTTCTAATAATTCAGTTTGATTTTGTTTCAGTGTTGCTATATCCTGTGTGACATATTCCTTAAATTCCTTGAATTCCTGTATGTGCTTCTCATTGTTGATAAGAAGCTTTATAACAAGCTTTAAAAATTCTTTATCCCCCATTTCCTTGATGTATTCCTCAGTTAACTCAGGTTGGCAGAGGCTTTTGCTGTTTTGTGAGGGAAGCATCAGTAGTATTCATTGTGCCACTCCTTCCAGTTTGTTTCATCTGGCCTTTTGTGCTGGGCTTTTACCATGGCCTCCATAGCCCTAGCTCCTGGCTCACCATTCCCTCCCGCCCCTCCCCGTGATCCTGTGCTGTGGCCACACCATTGCCTCTACAGGCTTTCTCCCACTCCTGGTTTGAGCAGTTTCCAGGAACAGGGAGACACCAGTCCATTAGATCTGAGAACTACCTGGACCTATTTTGATTGAAACCTGTCAGATATTAAGTCAGTACTGTTTTCTGTGTGGCAGCAGTGCAATGTGCTGAGCTGTGATTTGGCTCCCAGCTTAGCGTATGCGCAGCTCTCTGTTGTTCTTCCAGTCCCGCAGCCTTTACCCAGTATACAGAATGGTGCCCAGCGTGGCATTGGTGGGGTTCTGGGACTGCTGGCTGCTAGGTCTGGGGGCCACCTGAACCTATTTGAGTGAAACCTGTAGGATGCCAAGACGGCACTGTTTTCTCCAAGGGACCAGTGCAATGTGCTGAGCTGTAAGTAATTATGCTTTCGGCTCAGTGCATGCACAGCTCACTGTTGTCCCTCCAGTCCCATAGCCTTTGCCCCAGTTTACAAAATGGTATCCAGTGTGGCACTGGTGGGGGTCTGGGCCATCAGATCCACCCTGTTCCTGCACTGCCTACTTGGGGTCTGCCACTGTTTCTCTTACTTGTGGCCAGATCCAACAAATCAGCAGCATGGGCAGTTCATTGTCTGGGTTCACTCCTGAGCTCCTGGTGAACTCCCCCTTCCCTCCTGGCCACTGGTGGAGCTTTGGCTGCTGATGAAGCCATGGTCACCTCATGCTGCCCCCCACTGGGGTATCTGATCACTGCAACACTGCTCTGTAGTGTGCACCGCTTCCCCGTGTCCATGAGCCTCAAAGTGCTGCACTGCCATCAGCCTGTCCTCTCCTGTCTCCTGGAATCTGCCCTCTCTGCTGCACTCTGACGAATGATTCTCCGTGAGTTTAAACCTGTCTCACCCTATATTGCCATCTTGCTCTCTGTACTTTAATTCTTTAGTGCCCATGAGTTCTTTATTAAGAAATCTGGAATGGTGGGTGAATGACCTAAGATAACAGATGAATAAAGAACTTAAGATGCACGTTTTGAGTTTTTCCCATACTGATTTTGAATATCAATGTCCTTTGCAGACAAGGCATAAATATTTAATATTTATTTTAATGTATATCCTTAGCTCAGAAATGAATCAGGAATGAAGAGTCTTTCCCCCTCCTCTTTGGAATATTATTTTCATATTATAATTGAGTAAATATTGTTATGTTTTCTATATGTCTTACTATTTCCTGTATGTGTTTCTTATATGTCTTACAGACATTCAAAGATTATTACTGCTGAATGTTCAGTTGGTGAAATTGGAAGTCTTTCAGAAGAAATAAATCAAGACGGTAAGAAATAGATACATATATATTTGAAATGTGCCTTTCATCAAGTAGTAAGGAATCATCAGGACTTAAGATGATCCCTTTTGAAAATAAAAATCCATTTGGAAGGTCATATGTGTGGCTCAGTGGCTAAGTTGTTGCTTGGTACACCCACACCTGTGATCACGTATGGCCCACTTTCCTGTTAGCTTAGCTCATCCTGGAAGGCAGTAGGTAATTTAAAAAAAAAAAAAAGCCTGTCAGAGTGCAGTGTCAATCATTGTTTTTGTGATCTCCTTCTGTCTAACAGTAAATTGTATTTGCCAATAAGGGCATAGAATGAATATAAGTGGAGAAGCAAAACATATATACATATGGAACTGGAGTGCAGAGTATTTGCTAAAACGTCACATTGTGTTGTGTGATTTAAAATATAGAAATCAAGGCTGGCACTGTAGCAAAGCAGACTTAGCTTCCACCTATGGCACTGGGATCCCATGTGGGCTCATTGTGCCAGGGAAGCCCCGGACTTCTGAATTGTAAGTCTCCACCTTGGACCCTGGAGTGCAGCCAACACTTCGCTGTCGTGCTCTGAGTGCTCCGTGTTGCACAGCTCTAATGCCTTGTCTCAGCCGGAAGTTTAATGCAAAAGCAAGTGTCCCAGGGGATTGTGTCTGTGATGGGGATTTGGTATGTGTTTACCAAATAGACTGGAATAGGAACAAAGCTCAGCGTTAAAGAGAGAATTTTAAGTGCTGCTCTCCATACTGAGCTTTGATTAAGTCAATGGGGCAAAATTGGAGCTTGGGATGTTTGGGGCAAGTAAAAGCCATTTCATGGTCTCAAGAGATGGTTGTTCTTTTTGTCTCCGGAGGACTCACTCTCTTTCATGTTGCCCAGTGTCACCAGCCACTGTGAGTAATTACAGCTACAGAGATGTTTTACTCCGCATTTTCTAGAGTCTCTATCATAGAGCTAAAAAGACTCCTGGGTTGTCTGAGCCTGTTATTAGTAATGTCTCTTTTTATTAAATCCCCTTTTAGTTTTCAAAGAAAGAAGATTTCTTTGCTTATTTGAAAGTCATAATTACAGAAATAGAGAGGGGTCTTTCATCTATTGGTTCACTTACCAGGTGGCCACAACGGCCAGGGAAGAACTAGGCCAAAGCAAGGAGCTGCCTCTGGGTCTCCCCTATGGGTCCCTTAAGGGCCAAAGTACTTGAGCTGTCCTTTGGTGCTTTCTTAAGCCATTAGCGGGGAGCAGGTTCATTCCTGCTATGTGAGAGGCCAGTGTTATGGGTGGCAGCTTTGCCCACTGTGCCACAATGCTCTCTCTTCTTCTTCTTTGTTTTTTTTTTTTTTAAAGATTTATTTATTTATTTATTTGAAAGGCAGAATTACAGGAAAAGAAATATCCATCCACAAGTTTACTCCCCAGATGGCCACTATAACCTGGCCAGGGGCAGGATGAAGCCACGAACCGGGAGTTCTATGTAGATGTCCATGTGGGTGGACAGGGGTCCATGTTCTACTGCCTTTCCAAGCACATGAACAGGGAGCTGTTGGGTCAGAAGTGGAGTAGCTGAGACTCAAACTGGGGCTCATATGGGATTCCTGAGTCATGGGCCATGGCTTATCCTGCTGCAACATTACGCTAGCCCAGATTCACATGGTAAATAAGACACTTGCTTTTATATGTCTTTGTGGTAGATTTATGTTGTAGCTTACAATTACTCATCCCTTCATTCCAGCATTAGGACAAAATCTTGTCTTGTAGGAAATTGTTTAGAACAAGACTTTTTTTCCTGATCTAAGACATGTTTTAACTTTAGTGTTGATGTGAGATACTAAAATATACTTTTGATAGTCTGTTGGCTTGTAGTTAAATGAGATTCAGGTGCGAATTTTTGGTTTTGCTTTGGAGCTTTTTTTTTTTGTTCTTTGTCCTCATGTAGATAAATGAGATGTTATTTGAAAAATGTGTTTGAGTTGCTAGAGCATGGACTTGATATCTTATCGATCCTGCAGAGCCTACGCGCGTGCGCTCCCAAGCTGCTGTGGATGGCCCTGGCTCTCCTGACTGCCCTTCCGAGTAGGATGTCACTGAGATCTCTCCAATGGAGCCTCCTGCTGCTGTCGCTCTTGAGTTTCCTGGTGATGTGGTACCTCAGCCTGCCCCACTACAATGTGATCGAACGTGTAAACTTGATGTATTTCTATGAGTATGAGCCAATTTACAGACAAAACTTCCGCTTCACTCTCCGAGAGCATTCAAACTGCTCTCATCAAAACCCATTTCTGGTCATCCTGGTGACTTCTCACCCCTCAGATGTGAAAGCCAGGCAGGCCATTAGAGTTACTTGGGGTGAAAAAAAGTCCTGGTGGGGCTATGAGGTTCTTACATTTTTCTTACTGGGTCACCAGGCTGAAAGGGAAGACAAAATGTTAGCGTTGTCCTTAGAGGATGAACACCTTCTTTATGGTGACATAATAAGACAAGATTTTTTAGATACTTATAATAACCTGACCTTGAAAACCATTATGGCATTCAGATGGGTCACTGAGTTTTGCCCCAATGCCAAGTACATCATGAAGACAGACACTGATGTTTTCATCAATACTGGCAATTTAGTGAAGTATCTTCTAAGCTTAAACAACCCAGAGGAGTTTTTTACAGGTTATCCTTTAATTGAGAACTATTCCTATAGAGGGTTTTACCAAAAGACCCATATTTCATACCAAGAGTATCCTTTCAAAGTGTTTCCACCCTACTGCAGTGGCTTGGGCTATATTATGTCCAGAGATTTGGTACCAAGAATCTATGATATGATGGGTCATGTAAAACCCATCAAATTTGAAGATGTGTATGTTGGGATCTGTTTGAATTTGTTAAAGGTGGACATTCATCTTCCAGAAGATGTAAACCTTTTCTTTTTGTACCGAATCCACTTGGATGTCTGTCAGCTCAGACGTGTGATTGCAGCCCATGGCTTTTCTTCTAAGGAAATTATCACGTTTTGGCAGGTTATGCTCAGAAACACGACATGCCATTACTAGCCTCACACTGTCACAGCAGCCCAGTGCAGGACAGGAACGCTGAAGCTGGCACTGTGGGAAACTCGTGGGAAAGTCACTGAGCCAAACGTAAGGCAAACCCAGACTGGCAGCGGGAGCTTATGCCGGGATTCATTCCGACATAAGTCAAGTCGGGCTCTTTAAAGATAATATTCAGAGGAATTAAAAATCTCACCAAGGAATTTACTTTTATTTCTTGACTGGGACCAAATGATTTAAACACCATTCTCTAGATTAGATTTTCTTAAAGGATTTCACTGAATTCTAAGTATTAGTTGTTTATAACAAACAGTGTAGAGTTCTTTATATTGAGCGATCCAAACACTTAATGGATTTCCACTTTACAAAAATCTATGGTTCTCTGTGAGAAATTTCCCTGATGTTATACTGAGTACAATTTTATGTTTTTGGTCATTCAGAAGGTACTTCTAGATAGTGCTATATTTCAGAGTTATAAATGATTATTTATTACTTTGAATGTTTTATGTGTTTAAATGCTATGGTGACTTTCCATACTGCATAAATAGAAATGAATCATTTTTTACCACTGAACTTTGTTCCACTTACTTTAATGGTCAATTTATTATCAGTATACCCATTAATGTGAAGTCATAAGGTTATTATTGCATATAAGTAATCTCTTGGAATTTGTTACATATTTTATTGTGGTAATATAGAGAGAGAATGATTAAGAAAATCTGTGTTACTGTGTTTTAGAAAAATATAGTTCCTAATGTTTTTATATGTTACTTCATCTGTCTCATTTTTATACCTGAAAATTAGGAACACTGTAGACTGCCGGGCAGTGCGTTTCCTTCTGGAAACAACTCTGGACAGAGAGGAAGGGTGAGGTCCAATGATTCTCACCCCAGCAGTGGGACTGCGAGGACAAGAATGGTACTCTGTCACGTGTGTTTTCTTGTTAATAATCAGTTTTTGAATAAAGAGGAAAAAATGTTGTTGATACTTTCTGATCGAAGTGAAATTGCTGCTGTGTGTAAAGGTTGGCTTTGACTCCGATCTCATGCTTTCCTGGCGGACGTGTCTAGTAAAGTTATCTTGTTGGATCAGCTCCTGGCTGGTGCAAGTGGAGGACATATTTCTCATGATCCTGGGATTACGCAGCTCTCTATTACAGCGGTTACAGGATCAGAAGCGCTCTTTTTTTTGTTATTTACACAGTGGCAAAGATCAAATATTGAAAATAGGTGTTGAAATAATCAGATTTTCATAATTCTGTAGGAAAAACTCAACTGAAATAGAAATTACTTGTAATACATGATTCTGTATAACAAGGCTGTTTCTGTTTTCCTAGAATCACACCTGAACCAGTCACAGTAAAGCCAGTTAGCTCTATGTGGAGTGAATCTGTTGCCTTGCTAATTTCTAGCAATGTAGGAGTTTGTTTCCTCCTTTCACTTTTTTGAAGATTTATTTATTTTTATTGGAAAGCAGATTAGATTTACATAGAGAAAAAGAGATGGAGAGAAGATCTTCCATCCACAGGTTCACTCCTCAGATAGCATCAACAGCAGAGCTGAGCTGATCTGAGGCTGGGAGCTTCTTCTAGGTCTCCTACGTGGGTGCAGAGTGCCAAGGCTTTGAGCTGTTCTCTGCCATAAGCAGCTGGATGGGAAGTGGAGCAGCCAGAACACGAACCGGCACCCATCTGTGCTGCTGACATGTGCAAGGTGAGGATTCAGCCATTGAGCCATCATGCCTCACCCAAGATTTACTTTCTTTTCTTTCACTTTTTTTTTTAAATTTAAAGATGCACTTATTTTTCAAAGAACAGGCTGAGTTAGGGTCCGGTGTGGTAGCTTGGTGAGTCACCTGTGCCCCTCCAGCCACGCCTTCCACGCCCACCAGGGCTCTGCTGTGCAGGCAGCAGCCGCCTCCCACCAGGTTTCCTCTTCCCCAGCTTCTCCCACTTGGGCAGCTTAGCTGAGTGCAGCCACTGGGATCGCAAGGGGAGTCTACTTGTGGATCCTGGGATGGTTTCTCCCTAATCAGAAGAGACATAGGAAAGAGCTTTTTATGTTCAAATAGAGATGAGGCTGTAATGGCAGGATCTGTGGCAGTCGTGTGGGTTCCCCGAGGAGAGGAGTGCAGCCTGAAGGCCAGAGAAGCTTTTCTGTTTCAGATTTTCCTCTTAAATGTTCCATTTCCTGGCCAGGGTTCCCTCTATTTTCCCATTAAGGCCTCAGTTCCCTTTAACTTTCTGAGTGTATTTATTGCAGATACTGCAAAGCCTGTCAGCCTTGGTTGCTGTTGATTGCTTTTTTTTATGATTTGATCACATTTTCCCGTTTCTGTCCATGTCTGATAATTTCTTGATAATCTGTTTTCCTGGAAAATGGGAGGGGTACATTGCAAATAGACAATTTGTTTTGATTCTGTTGTCTTTCTCTGAACAGTTTTGATTCTTCTTCTAGGTAGCGGCTCAGTTATTCGTTGATCGTCTTGATCTCAGGGTATTTTGAAGGTACAGAGTGGGGGCTGCAGGAGCAAGGTCATGTTTTGTTGGGGTCACTCAGTGACCTAGTAAGCTGTATCTCAGACCCCTCTAAATTGTTGGATCTCAACTCCCCGTTCCGCGAATCTGGTCAGCCCTAGGCTTTAGGCTTGTTCAAAAGCAAGCTTTAATCCAGACAGCGACCTGTCTTCCTAGAAACAGCCGTTGCAAGTGTCTCAGCTGGATGTCTGTTTTTAAAAATTTAATTTATTTTTAAAGTCTTACTTGTATTTGAAAGCTTCAGTGAAAGAAGAGGAGACAGCGAGAAAGATCTTCCTTCTGCTGATTCACTCCCCACATATTTTCAAGTGGCTGGAGCGGAGCTAATCCTCCTGCCCGGATGTGTGGCTTACCAAGGAGTATGTTGATGAAGTTGCCAGAACTTGCCGTTTCTTAGCCGTGTGCTAACTCGAGTATTTCACTTCTGCTTTAGCACTACAGTAATCACTGTGAGGCCATGGATGGTTTCACCTTGAACCATGCAGGAAAGCCCTCAGTTCTCAACTCATGAGGGACCTATATAGAGACATTTTTTAAGTATTTATTGATTTGTTTAAAAAGCCAACGTTACAGAGAGAGAAAAGAAGAAACCTTGGGTTAGGAATGCTCAACTGGTAAAGTCTAAGCAAATATCTGAAATCTGAAGCCTGCCTGATTCCACGCATTTTTGTTGAGCCATTCAACCCATAACGCCTCCTTGGAAATGAAGGGAGCATATGTAGCCCTTGGTTCCTATGTGTTTGGTTTTGTGACTGGTGTTGTTAAAGTCCATTTTCTTGGGACCAGTAGTGTGGCAGAGTGGGTTAAGCTGCTGCTCACAACACTGACATCCCATGTGAGCACTGGTTTGAGTTCCTGTTGCTCTGCTTTCAGTCTAGCTGCTTGCTAATGTGCATGAGAAATCAGTGGAGGATGGCTACCATAGAGACCCAGACGGCATCTCAGGCTCCCAGCTTCAGCCTGACCTGGCCCTGGCTGTTGCAGCTATTGGGGAGTGATGCACAAGATAGATTCCCCCCCACCAGCTGTCTCTTTCTCTGCCTCCATAACTCTCAAATAAACATACAATTCTTTAAAAAAAAAAAAAAACCTTTCCTATTGTTATCCTAACCCATATGACCAATACTCAGCTTGAAAATTTTAATTACCCTACATTTTCTATGCTGGAAATATTCTACAAAGAAAAAGAAGGTAGGAATTTGTAGGATATAGTTTCTACTCTGCTAATTAATTTTTTTCTGTTTTGTTACACCCAATTTCAAATTCAGTAATCTGGTGAAGTCACTTTTTTTCATAATCAAGATCCCAGGCCCTACTTACAGATAAGCGGGTCGGTCACGTTCAGAATATCAGAATGTCTCCAAATTCTGCAGGGTTTATTCCTACAGCTTGTGAAAATCTTTGTGGATGATATTTTGTTCTGAACACTTTTCTCACAGGTGGGTCATGCCATGCTCCTGGAGTCTACATGTATGCATAGCTAATCTCTTTAATACCGAATTCTGATTATACTTTATGAACTTGGCCAGTGTGTTACTACAAAGTAGGAGTTGTACTAACACTAAACATGCTAATTGCACACATTTGTAAAATTTATTTTTTCAAAAAGGTTTATTTTTGAAGGCAAATTCAAAGAGAGAAGAAGAGACAAAGATCTTCCATCCACTGGTTCACTTCCAAAGTGGCCGCCACAGCCAGTACTGAGCCAATCCAAAGCCAGGAGCCGGGAGCTTCTTTGTCTCCCACATGGGTGCAGGGTCCCAACACTTTTGGCCGTCCTCCATTGCTTTCCCAGGAAACAAGCAGGGAGCTAAATGCGAAGTAGAACAAGCGGGACATGAATGAGCTCCCATAAGGGATACCAGCTTGTGTAGGTGAGGATTTAGCCACTAGACTATGGCATCAGACCCAAAATTTCTTGCCTTGAACCAGAGCCAGGCTTATTCATATCTCCAATGAAAGCACCCAAAAATCTCAGTATCTCCTATCTTTTTTGTTATGCTTTGATCTTGGCCCCCTCACACAAATTGCTCTTCTGGTTTCTACATAGAAACTCAACTGTTACCAACTCACCAACATGGGGAAAGTATGAATCAGAGAAAAAATAGCAGCAGCCCCATGTGTAAAGTATAACTTTAATGTGTTTGTTTTTGCTTAAATCATGTCATCAAGGGTGAATTTTTAGCTGTTCGTTTTGAATCCAGTAACACAGAATCAGTGATTACATGAACACGTCAGTGTACAAGGCTAACTCTACCCCAACACACATCAAAGGGACCCAAATGATACACGATGCGTCTCTGTACATTACCACATACTCTGAGCTCAACAACAGGTAATGCCTTTTAGCTGACACTGCATTTTGTTGTAAATGTCTTTTAGAAATAATTATAGACTAGCAGATACAACATAAATCTCCAAAGGAAACCAAGATGATAAAGTTTTACCATTTTTAAACTTACTATAGATTTCAAGGACTAACCAATAAGAAAGCCCGATTGAACAGTGATTTTGAACATTATTTAATATGAGGTGAAGATTCCTCAAAGAACCATTGCTAATAAGTTATAGATCCTGGAATCTTTTTAATACACAACTCGCTGTAGTTTTTAAAGTAGCAAGAAAATGCTCATGGAGAAACTTTTCCTGAGGCTGAAACGGGTGTACATAAAGCTTACCAGCTGTTTCAACGTCCACCAGAGTTAAGAGATCAGAACTTCTGAGATATGCCATTCACAAAAAGGTAGTTCTTTTTTTCTTCCTCTTCTCATCCCATCTTTCTTCCTTTCCTTCTTTACTAACTAGGTTCTACCTAATATTTTAACCTCACTAAATCAGAAATATACCTGTCTTAATTTGAATTCCTTTTGATAAGTTCTCATGATTAAAAACAATAGAAGCCCCAATTCTGATCACAATGAGATATTCTTAATCTCTTATCATTTACTATTATGTGTCTGCAGGAACTAACAGGCCTCTCGTGAATGTGGTACTAGCTAATGTTACTTAGGTAAAGAAGCTATTGTCATCCACAGAAAAAAGATATTTAAGTAAAATCAGCAGGCAGGCAGAGTTTGGAAAGAAATGAGGGCTTCTGAGTTTGCAACTTAAAGTCTGCTATTTAGATTTTTAATTTCTCTTTACTCATACAGAAAATAGAAGCTACTACTCTTGATCAAAATACAAAATTGAAATTCCACATCTAGATTGTGGAATGTGTAAAGAGACCATGGATACAAATATCCAGCATTTAATCTTCTCTTCAGATTTGTAGGCCAGAAATAACTGTGTCCTCAAATATGCTAACATCCTATGTAATGGATTACCATTAACGTGTAGTCTCAGGAACACTGATGATAAATACTTCCGGTTCCGGATCTTCTTTGGGGGGCGATGAGGTTGTTAAAATCTACAGTCTCTTGAGAACAAACCTAACAGTAGGTGAGAGACAGCCGCCCTCTTTCCTCCTCATTCACCTTCCGGGCCTTGCCCGGGCGACTCCTGCTGCCTCCTGCCTGCCGCTGCTTGGCTGGACGCTCCTGCTCATCCTGTTCATCACACATTCTTGTTTCAGCTTCCGCCGTGAGGCAATCCAGAAGTAAAAACATATGCATTGTCTCAAGATATTTCTAGTCCATAATTTAAAATGTGGTCATGCCTAAGCAAAGACAGAGGGCACAGCCATGGAACTAAGGGACAATACCCTTTTGGTTAACTAAATGCAAAAGCAGGTTATCAGAAAGTTGGATTAGCAGGCATTTGCTACATATAGTTGTGCTGTCCCTCCGGTGGGCCAGTCCTACCCTCCACCCTCCCCAATTCTCCTAGGAAACTAAGAGTGACTATCAGAAGTAATTTGCAAGATGTCCCCAATCTCCTCTATTATGTTTAGGAAAAAAATCTACTTCTGGCATGTCCTTACACATCTAAGCCTACTGGAAGAAACCACAAAGGATATTTTTACCTTGTTCGGCCAACACTGAGCCATACAGTATCTGTGAGGCCCCACACAAGACTGTTGGCCCCGAGAAGGTAGCCATAAATAGCAGCTGAGAGCTCACCCCTGGATC